>NW_025049094.1:0-27618 GCF_019279795.1 Protopterus annectens | reverse complement strand
ATGAAATATATTCATCTAAGAAAAAAAGGACGGTCTCAGATATACAAAATATATTGACTGAATTTAGACAATTTTTCATTAATATAAATCAGCATACCAAGACAATTGATTCTAATGAAGAAATAAAATCTTTATTAATAAATACATTCATAATAGACTTTTGAATGAACAAACTAATATTATAGACAAGCCCATTACCTTTAAAGAAATTGAAACACAAATTGCTAAATTAAAATTAAATAAGGCACCAGGAAATGACAGCAGTTTCCAGAAATGTATAGGGTCTTGCCTTCGAATTCCCTAGAATTATTACATAAGGTATACAGTATTGCTCATAATGGAAATATAATACCACCTTCATGGAAGTACAGTTTTATCACCCCATCCTGAAATCCAATAAAGATCCCATTCATTGCTCATCATATAGGTCAATTTCTCTGTTAAATGTTTACTATAAAATGTTTATGTCAATATTTGCAGATAGGCTTAAAATCGTTTTACCATCCCTAGTAGAAGATGGTCAAACTGGTTTCATTATAAATAGAAATTATTATGATAATATTAAAAGAACTCCATCTTTAATAGAATCAGTTAGACCTTTAAATAAAAATCTAACATTAATCAGCCTAGATATAAATTGTGCGTTTGATTCATTTAATTGGGACTACTTATTTATTTTATTAGAAAAATTACATTTGCCAATAATTGTATTAGTTTAATAACCCAATTATATCAAGGTAGCCAAGCATACATTAAAATAAGAACAAATATTTTTCAAAATATCCCCATTATTAAAGGCACCAAACAAGGTTGTCCATTATCTCCCTTATTATTTACATTACTTATGGAGCCCTGGGCCAACTTGATAAGAAATAATGTGGAAATTGAAGGATACAAGTTAACCTCAAATGAATCCTCCAAAATACAAATGTTCACTGATGATATTCTACTCACATTACAAGGGAATAACAATTTCATCAGAGCATTATTCGCAGATATGGAGTATTTTCAAAAAAAATCAGAGTTACTCTTTAATAATAACAAAACACAAATACTAATAATTGGCCCTAAGAAATTTGATTTACAGGATGATTATAAAAAAATATATAACACAGTCAGAAGAAATATGTTATTTGGGTATTGTAATTACTAAAAATATTAAAGATATTGTTCAAGTAAACTATAACAAAAGTCTAAAGGCAATAGAAAACCTTACTCAAAAATGGAATAAGACCCCGTTCTCAATGGATGAGAAACTTTTAATAATTAAGATGATCTTTCTACCCAAAATGTTGTATATTATTCAATCAATCTCTTTACCCCCTCCTACTTATATTATTAAAAAATTCAATTCTGTGATGCATACATTTTTATGGTACCCGACCAAACCCAGAATAGTTTGGTCCACTTATATGAAAAATTGGAATAATGGAGGTATAGCTATCCCAAATTTAGAAATGTATGCAATCTCATCAATGGTTAAAACTATTTCTCTTCTTATAGATCCACAATACTCAGTCAAATGGAAAAAAATTCTAGAAATTTTAGTTTGTAAAACAATAAATAACAACAGATCCCAGAAAATAGACCTGTTAAATAATACTTTCATATAGGTTTTAAAAAAATACATTACTTTTAATAATACTCAGAACTTTAAATCAAATTATATAACTCTTTTATTGAAATCTTTCAGAAATTTAATGTTTAAATTTAATAATTTTAAAGATTGGTTATTTCTGTTATTTCCAATAGCCTAGACACATAGTGTTATATTCTCTTCTGGTTATACAAAAATGTGTTCATTTAAAGAACAAAAATAATATTTTGGTTTTACATGATGTCAAATAATGACTTGAAATCTATTAACATACTTAAAAACGAATATGAAGATGTCTCCCTTTCTTGGTTGGACTTAACATGAAGCAAGGAAATATATTTTAAATAAGTTTGATGCTATGTCTTTTATAACCAATAATTCAATACTTAAGATTATTCAATATATGGTTTTATCTATACAACATAAATCTCCTACCAAAACCATATTATCTCACATATATAAAATAATTAAACTTGACTTGGAAGCTGTTTCAGATACCAATTGGAACTTTTTTACTTTAGTTAATAATCATTCTCCTACAGAAAATGATAAAATAAAAATATTACAATCAGCTAGTCTTACCACCTTGTCATTGAAATGGGAACTTTTTACTTGGAGATATTTACACAGATCTTTTATTACCCCATTCTCTCTTAGTAAATTTAACAAAAGTAATGTCAACTGTTGGAGGTGTAATAAAGAAGTAAATGCAGAATGGGCTCACATGGTATATGATTGTGTAATTTTAAATTAATTTTGAAAAAATGTTAATTCCTTTTTACAAGCTATTTTCACAGATAATTTTACTCTCACCAAGTCACTTGTTATTTTCAATACTCCATTACCTAACTGTATAAGCAATGCTAATCAATCTTTAGTCTGGGCTATATTATCAGTTGCCAGAATAATAATTACAAGAAACTGGAAATCCAGTACTACTCCCTCAGTTCAAGAATTCAAAACTTTACTTCTGGAAGTCTATAATTTGGAATATTTAATTATCAAATCAAGATCTCCTCAGAATACTGTTAAATGCACTTTATGGAAAAAAGTCTGCAATTTATTACAAACGTAATTATTTAATCAATTTATAATTGTTGGGACTGTCTTTGTATATAGTTTATTTATGTTTGTTGTATCATTATTTGACTATTTGAAAATTGTTCATTTCTAATGTACATATTTATTTTTCAGTTTTAATTCTAATAAAACTGTTTTGAAAAAAAAAAAACATTTGCTTCTCCGCTTTTGTCCATATTAGACTTCCTGAGACCACAGTACACATTCATATCAGGACCTTTATAACAATCACATCAAGTGAATCTAGTGAAACATGACCAGCAAAATTTACCTTGTAATTAAGCAATATGACATTATACTTAATAAAAGAACACATAAAAAACCCAGTACACTTGTCTTAACTAATATATTGATATACACATTTCACTGCCTAGTTTACTGTCCTGTCAACCTTTTGTTTTCTAAAAGGCATTTTAGAGTAAATGACTCTTTTAAACCAGGGGAAACAACTTTTTTTTTAACTGTCACTGCCAAGGTGTATCTATTTGTTCTACTACACTACTGTGATTACCTCCTCTAAGATCCATATGTACCTATCTCAGATTGGGAAACACAAAAATTCTATCCTCTTTGCATACAAAATTATGTTTAAATAGGGCATTCTTCTGGCCCTTAACTTTACTAGTATAGGAATTTTCCTTAACAAAAGATTGTCATGCTTACCAGGAGCAGGACCACAGCCTGGGCCAATACCTGACAGACCTGTGAAAAATTGAGGGTGATGTAATGTCAGTACCAATACAGCACAATAAGATAATACATAGGTTCATAGGTTCATAGGATGATACAAGGCTATTAGCTCGGGGGCCCTTATAAATCTAGTCAAGAATTTCACCCATGTTCCCACAAAGTTAGCACCTATTTTCCCTGTCCAGAAAGGGACACAGGTGTAATCCCAGGGGTATATTTTCTGTTTCCCATCCAGTTATCCAGGTCCCTCTGAAAGAGGGCTAGTAGGTACTCTGCTTGACATGGAGAGGGAGTCTATTCCACAGATGGGGGAGTCGTTGGGACACAAATCTATCCTGTCAACAATTTCTATTAATATCACAGACCAGGTTGAGACCTTGCATGTGGGTTGCGCGAGTGGAGTTTTGACTTACAGATATGCAGTAACTCCATCAAGCACGAGTCTGAGATGGCCTTGTATGGCAGACACAGTTCACCTCTGAGCAGTCTGTAGGAGACTGAGTAGAGTGACATGGCTTTTAGCCTAACTGTATAGGATAGTTGTTTGAGACCCTGGATTTTCCTGGCCAGGAACCTCTGTGGTCTCTCCAACTGCTGCATATGCTTGGCAAGATACATGCTGAAGGGGGCATTATAATTGATAATGGTTCTGATAAGGAAGGAGTACAGGAATGTTATGACATCCCTGTTCCTGGATGAAATACCCTTACTTATGAGGTGGCCATGTAGAAAGCCTTCCATACAATGGAGGAAAATGGGGGTCAAAAGTCAGGTCGCTATCAACTTGAGTGCCCAACTTGCTCATAACTGATTGCATGCTTAGTATATTGTTGTTAATGTGATAATTAGTGGGAACACCATTTTCCCCAAAGGGGATAATGATGCATTTCTTGGCATTCAGTTTGAGGCCATGCTTCTGGCACCAGTCATTAGTTTGGATAAGGTCCTCTTGGAGGATTTTCACATCACTAAGGGAATTTATGACAGTGCCCAGATTGCAGTCATCTGCAAACTTTGTCAACCACAGATCAGTGGTTTTGGCTTACACCTCAGAAAAGTATATCCCAAACAGTAGAGGCCCTAAGACCGATCTTTGGGGATATGCGGCTTGTTACGTGCCTACTACTAGAGGTGGCTTCCCCTATTTTGACTGACCAGGTTCTATCGGTGAGCCAGTAAGCTAATTATCTGGTAACATATGGGTTGATGCCCAGCTGGGAGAGTTTATCTATTATGCCTGAGTGGGGAATAGTGTTGAAGGTTTTGGCTAGGTCAAGGTAGGAGATATGCATTGTCTTGCCATCATCCATGGCTTTGGTGATTGTTTCAAAAGGCAATCAAGTTTAACAGGCGTGATCTCCCTTTGACAAAACTAAACTGTGTGGGATCAAGCATTTAGAGGTTTCCAATGTTCTTGTTTATAAGGTTCATAATAATGAGTTCCATGGTCTTGCAGGTTAGGCTAGATAATCTAATGGACCTGTAATTGCCTGAGTCGGTGGACACTCCACCTTTGTGCAGAGGGATGACAGTAGCTATCCTCCATTCTGCTGGGGTGAAGCCAGTGTGCAGGCTTTGGTTGAATAGGGTGCCTAGCAGTGCTGAGAGCTCTTGTGTGAATTGATGTAGGACACAACCAGGGATGTTGTCAGGTCCCATGGAGGCTGTATTTTCTGCCTTTGGGAGGGCATTGATAACCTGCTCCCTGGTGATGAGGGGAGGGGACAGGTGCTGGGGATGCCCTGGTTACTGATGGGGACAGGGAAGTGAGGTTTTCTCTGAACTTGTCTGCCAGCAGGTTGGCTATATCTATGGTGTTTGTGTATGTGGTTTTCCTGACCAACAATTCAGTGCAGATTTGTGAGTTAGCTTTGAGATTGTGGATGAATGCGAAGAATGGCTTGTGATTGTCATTAGTGGATGTGGCCAATTTGTACTTGAAGTTAGCTTTAGAGGATTTCACCAGTGACCTTATTTGCTTGTTCAGACAAAGGAGAGATTGTTTCCAACTTGGCACCTGCTCCTTATTGGTCCTGGACAACAATTTATTTTCTTTTTATTATAGAGTCTGTTTATTGCTGCTGTTCACCAGACGGGTTTACTCTTCCTTGAAGAAGATGATTTGGTCCTGTCAGGTATTGCTGAGATATAGGTGTGATTACCTATCAAAACATCTACTCTTCATAACATCTAAACTCACAACATCAAGACCATAACCTCTAAACTTCAAAAAATCTAAAAATCACAACATCAAATCTCAAAACACTGAAAACTACAAAGCAACTATAAATAACATCTCACACACTGTTTGCTACATTTATGCAAGGGGGGCAAGCCCCCCTGCACCCCCCATGTGGGGGGCTCCGCACCGCCCCACCCCCCATAAATTAAATCTACCAACTCCAAGGTCACACTACAGTGGGGTTAGGAAATTAACTTTTTCCACTACTGTAGTGTGACCTTGGAGTTGGTATATTTAATTTATGGGGGGTGGGGGGCCAGAGCCCCTCCACATGGGGGGTACGGGGGGGCTTGCCCCCTGCATAAACATAATAAAACTCTGTGGGATGTTATTTATAGTTGCTTTGTAGTTTTCAATGTTTTGAGATCCGATGTTGTGAGTTTTAGATGTTTTGAAGTTTAGATGTTATGGTCTTGATGTTTTGAGTTTAGATGTTATGAAGAGTAGATGTTTCGATAAGTAACCATAGGTGCTCATATTTTTTTGCTGCAGGCTTGGACATTAGTGCTTGTTCCAAGTGAAGGGATGGTGGTTGTTAAGCTGCTTATACCTGCTCTCAGGAGGTTGTAGTCAGCTTTGGAAAAGTTTTTTTTTTACCCTGGCAAGGTGGGGTCAGAGGAGATGGTGACTTTGAAAGTGATTGCTTTATGGTCATATCTTACCAAGGAGGATGAGACTGTAGGGGTGCTACACTGGCTACTCATGTTGGTTATTACCAGGTCCAGGATATTTTCACCTCTTGTGGGGGTGTCGACCAGCTGATCCAGTGCATTGGCACTGATGAAGATGAGGAATCTCTGGGTGTTCATGTTTGAGCTAGAATAGGTCTTCCATTCTATGGTGGGATAGTTAAAGTTGCCCAGGATCAGGTTAGAGGGTTGAATCTTGATGGATTCAAGTATGTCCAGATAGGTGGAGTGGGCCTCCTGAGTCATGGTTGGGGGTCTGTAGCTAGCTATGATTTGAATAGGTGTTTTGTCAACAGTTAACTGCACCTGGAGTGTCTCCTGTATATCATACTCTTTGACCAGCCTGGAGGTGTGCATATCTTTGATAAATATTGAAACTCCACTTCCATTGGCTTTGTAGCCCTCTGTTTGGGGGTCTGAAAGGATGGTAGGAGAAGTAACCTGTTAAGTCTGAGGTGCTGTCTGCAGCTTTGAACCAGGTTTCAGTGACTGCATAAATGTCAGCATCTTCCAGTGTGAGGAAGGTTTGCAATGAGTGCAGTTTCATGCTAAGACTCCTAGTGTTTAGCAGCATGACCTTTACATTTGGTTTAGAAAAATTTTTCACGTTGGTAATTTTGTCCTCATGACTTTGCCTAAAAAAGGCACTATGGGTAGGCAAGAGCATTTTCCAGAAGCCTGAAACCCAGGAGAGACAGATGAAGGCCATCTCTGGCAATGCATCATGGTCTATCAATGATGTCCTCCCATGCTGTCAGGTACTGGATCCCCTTGGAATGACACCAGAAACTAAGCCATTTGTTGAAATCAATCATTTTCTGTTTGTACTGAGGCATCATTCTGGGTGATGGCAGGATGCTGCTTAAGGCTAGGGACATACCTGCCTGGGGCACATATTCAACAAGCTCAATCATGTCCTCTTCATATAGTCCAGAGAGGTACGTCTCAAGTCATTCACACCAACATGAACTATGACAGTCATAACAGTGCCTGTTGTTGAAAGACTTGAGGGTGTGAGTGATATGGTGGATTCTAGCACCTGACAAGCAACTTCCCATGACTTTCCCCTTGTCTAACCTGATGAGGGGCACATCTGTGTGTCTCATGATTGAGTCTCCTATGACAAGTATGTTGAGTTTGTGGCAGAGCCTTAGAGGCTGTGAGACACAGGCATGTGTACTATGTGTGGTGCTTGGTGTGGTGGGTTGTGATGCACGTGTGTGCTTTTGCCTCAGATGCCTCTTTTGTTTAGGTATGATTTTGTTGAGAACCTCTACATATGTAGGAATGTACTGTACAAGTGTGGGTGGTGTTATAGGTGCAGTGTTCGTGGTGTTTGTGCAGACAACCTTCTCAGTGCCAGATGTACTGGCTTGTGATTGAGACAGCAAGAATTCTGGGTTCTTAATGTAATTGCATCTCTCACATATTGTGTTCCTAGGTGGTAGAAGAAGAGGATTATCTGTGTACATGAGGCAGTTGCTACACTGTCTCAGGATGCACATATAAACAAGACTAGCAGGAGAAACCACATGAAATTGTCCCATCAATGGTTGCCAGAATCTATGGAAGAGAGATAAAGGATGGTAGAGTGGGTACTATCAGAATGAGTACCTAGAGGTGTGAGTCGGGCTGGATAAAATCACAGTAGTTGCAAGGGAGGGCATCAGTTACACAAGAGTGCTGGTAAGGAAAAAATGCAACTGAGATACCTCACAATGGGTTAAAACAGCACAGCAGCAGTGTGCAATGAGCAAACAAGTGCAACACCCTGCAAATACAGAGTTTAAATACATCCATATATCCATATATCTCATACTTATAGTAGCTACTGTGCTACTTGTAGTATTGGTCACATTTTGAGTATGAGACTACAACTGAGGTAACCCCTCCCCCCCAAGGACAAAGACTTGACACCCATGTAAATGTATGTACTGCCTGGCACACTGACTGCTACAGTATTACAATGATGATCACAGTAAGCCTACCTGCATGCTCCTCTTCTGTGATTTTGTGAAAACTGTGACACCCACCTCCATGATGTAGGATCTGATGGATGCCTGGGAGCTGTCATGTGTGCCGAGGTTCTCCAGGAATTCTTCTGTGGCCAAGAGAGGTTGCTCTGCTGCAAGCCCTCCACTGGTGAAGGTACAATCCCTGGCTATATCTGCTGCCCTTCATCATGTTGCATTGATCAATTCTGTAGCTGGTGTCAAACCAGCTCATATGTCCTGCCCTGATTGCCCATGCCATTTACATCATGGAAAAGGTCTGCCCATAATGCAGCCCACTGTTTCCTATTATGCCTCCTCCTAGAGAGTAGGATGTCATTATGTTGGTGCAGTTCTTCCCCTGTAATGTCATTTTCCATTTTGGAAAAGCGTGGATGGTGTCTCCGATACATGAGTCCTGAAAGACAACAAAAGGGAAATACATTGCAGGATCACATATGTGGAAATACACTATGCAGAGAGACTGCAAGGACCATATGGCCTGCAGTATCTACTGCTTGCTCACACATGTCATACTCCACAGTGTGCAAACATACTAATTGTGTGGATCCACATGAGGTAGTAGCAATAGTCAGGTATCCCCATGTGTGCTGTGACATATACTGCTGTATGATCATACACCCAACACTGGGGTCTACTGTGGTGTGTCCACTATGGTCAACCCCCCGATAATATGCCATAGGAGCAGTGCCACACAATTAGCAATGTGCTATTATAACCACTATAAAGGGACAGTCCGATGAGACCAGGGTGCCACATTGACAACAGACAATGCACCCTTGATGTGTTGCACATCCTGTGTATGTGTAAGACATAGGGCTCCCACCTTTTCAAATGGCAAATGTAGAACCTGTTTTGTAGATATGTGAGATTCTGCAGGACAAAACAAACCCATGGCCACTGCAAAGGACTGACCTTCACTTTTTTTTCTGCCAATATAAAAGCTTATACTTGTAGCATTTGACTCGCTTATGTTATTTCATATAACATTTAAGTGTTTCAGATACTAGGTAACTGTTTTATTCAAGTATTATGGGAACTTGTGAAATATTATATGTCCTAAAATCTCAGGATATTTGCCATTTTCTAGTGTTGTTCACAGGAGACTACTGGCCAAAGAGGGACTATCCCCCACAAAGCAGGACAGGTGGTAATCACGGATTTTTGCAGAATGTCCAGATTGTTGCCTCATATATTTGGTCCATTTTTCATAAAAATGTGGTCTGCTGACAAATTAGTGGCAAATCAGACTGAGGTTAGAAAATAATGACAGACATTTGAGTTTCAGAATTTATATCCATAAGGAAATTCATGCTAATGTAAAACCTTTTATTCTATCAACTTTCTAAGTTTGTAAGGGCAATATCTAAAAATTGTCCCTATTTTTGGGCCTTTGTCCCATTTTTATTTATGGTTTGTCCAGATTTCTTGCTGTAAGAGGTTGAGAGGTATGGTGGTAACCACAGTAAGACAACAGGAGATCAATGACATGTCATTATCACAGGTCTACCACCGGCTTAATACTGTTGTACACAAAATGAGTTACATACCTGATGGATTGCTGTAGTCCTCTGTAGATATGTGCTGATACTGATGTTTTTTGAAAGGTGTGCTCTGTTTGAGGTATGTCTCATACAGACTGTTTCCTCATAGCCAGCTGCCTGCCTTTTAAACATGCATCTCGTGAGCAGGTGATTGCTTCTAAGCCAGTCTGTGGGTTTGAAATGCTAATTTCAGCTAACAGCTGATTTGCACTATCATCATCCATTGACATGCAACCATTGTATAATATACAAGACCTCCGTGTAGATACATAAGGCCTTCATGTAGATTATGGACCCTTTCTGGTGTGTTGTGCTGGACATTATTAGCTTGATGAAACTATATCATCGCAGAGGGTAGGTCTATAGCAGATACTTTACCATAGAGATGTGTGTTTTACAGGCTGCAGGTGCTGCTCCAGGTAATACACATAGGCAGACAGTTTTAGCAGAGCCAGAGTGAGTATACCTTTTCCACACCAAATAAGGCAAGTGTTTAAGGTAAGTATGTCAGGCAACAGTATCACTAGCAGAGTAGTGGGCAACATGTTTGGTGTGTCCTATGGGTAACATGGCATTTAAATATGAGGATATGTCCACTATGTGGGCAACTGCCAGGCCATGTGTTACAGTCTGGTAGTAATTTGCAGTGTGTATGAGGGCAGACCCTGTTACATGCAGGGACTTCCAAAGTGCATGGTGGCTGTGCAGCTGTGATAATCTGCACAGTGACTTTGGAGTGATTGTGTGGTGCACTCTGATATGTGTCCCTCATTTACAGTACCTCCATTGGCAATCTGTGTGAATACATACTACTGTGTGATATGACACTTTATGCACATATAGTTTTGCTATAGGGATATGTGAAGTGTGTATCTAATTGCAGGCATGTGACCTTCATCAGTGAAAAGTCGGCACGTAATTTGAAATGCATTTTGTGGAAAAAGAGAGCATGAGTCAGTCATTAAATGCTGCCATCACAATACTTTATATTCAGTTGTACATACCACTGGATTTGAACCCAGGACTGTGTGTGGCAAAATATACTACTGGTAAAGCAATAAACAGGCTGTGGTACTGAGTCACTGCTGTAGCAGGTGTATTTGCAAGATATGTTTGCACACATACAGGCTTTTACACATATTTTCTACATCCCTCAGTATGATTGCATAGCTTTATATTGATGTATGTGTGCACCAGGGTCCTAGTTGAACATGTATTTTGCCAATAATGCCTTAGCAGGTGTCATTTTACATGTTTCTGTTTGAAGGCACAATTAACTGCTATCACAGGGCCCAGTTACATGGAATATTATGTATTTGGCTTTCTAGTGGTGTACTATTGTACCAGGGTCCAAGGTACACTCCCATTTGCACTTTCTTTAATTTAATTACATTGTAAGCACATTTGCATGGTGGAGTACAGCATGTAGCTCCGCTGAAACACGCTTAATAACTGTAACTGGCAATTACTATATTTTATTTAAACCAGCTGTTTTAATTAAGAGTTGTGTGGTGTGGCAAGTTAATGCAGTGGTCCACAGGTGTGGTAGTCTTGGGTTTGAAATATGAAACATGTTTATTTTGTAAGTCCGTATTTAAACTTTCATAACACATAGAGTCAATATGACTCTATTTAGCTGAGCTCGGCGAAGCTGCACAGTACAGCATGCAATGCAGCGACATGTTAAAACATATAAAGAAAAGAAGAATGAGGTGATAGGAAAGTGGTGAAATAGGTTCGTAGGTTCATACTAGGCTATCTGCCCCAGGGCATTTATAAGCCTAGCCAGAGTGTGTTTGGCTTTCGCCACACATTTTAAATTTATTTTGCTATGCCCTTTTTCGAGGTTAGTATACTGTGCCTCTGTCTAACAGTGACACAGAAGTGATACCCGGGGTAAACCTACGATCTCCCATCCACTCATCAAGATTCCTCTTGAAGAGAGTCAATGAGGGACTATGCCTAACCTGGACTGGGATTTTATTCCAGAGTGAAGGGAGCCTCTGGGTTATGAATCTGTCCCTCCAGCATGTCCTATTTATTTCAGTGCTGAGGTTCAAGTCTCTCAAGCCGTAGCTCGATGGGATTTGGATTTTCTGAGGTGCAGCATGTCCATTAATTCCGGGTTGGACATGGCTTTATATGTCAGGCACAGATCGCCTCTGAACAGGTGGTATGCCACTGAGTAGAGCTGGAGTTTCTTTAACCGGGCAGCATATGGCATCTGTTTGAGCCCTTTGATCCTCTTGGTGAGGTACTTTTGGGGTCTTTCCAGTTGCTGCAGGTGTCTGGTAAGGTACATCCCAAAGGGGCATTGTACTCAATTATGGGCCTGATGAGGGATGAGTAAAGAGGCACGATAACCTCCCTGATCTAGATGTGAATCCCTTCATGATTAGGTGGGCTATATAAAATGTTTTTCTAACCACTTTGGCCACGTGGTTGTCAAATGAGAGATTGCTATCAACTTGGGTCCCCAGGTCCCTAATTACTTCTTCTGTACTTAATGGATTACCACCTATGTGGCAATTTGTGGGCACTTTGTTTTTGCCAAAGGGATGACTATACACTTTTTGGCATTTAGCTTGAGGCCATGGCTCTGACACCAGTTGTCTGTTTCTATGAGGCCCTTTTGGAGGATGCTTGTGTCAGCTGGAGAGTCGATTATGGCGCCCAGTTTGCAGTCATCTGCGAACTTGGTCAGCCACAGTCCTTCTGTGTTGGCCTGTACCTCCGAGAAATATATACCGAACAAGAGAGGTCCCAGGACTGAGCCTTGTGGGACACCATTTGCAACTGGTTTGGAGTCTGACATGGCTCCAGCAATTCTAACCATGTGGGTTCTGTCCTTGGGCCAGTTTGCAATCCATCTAGTGACATAGGGGTTTATATTTAAGCTGGTGAGCTTATCTATAATGCCCGAGTGGGGTATTGTATCGAAGGCTTTTGCGAGGTGCAGGTAGGCTGTGTGGACCACCTTCCTCTCGTCAATGGCCTTGGTGACTGTTTCAAAGAAATCAACCAGGTTTAAGAGGCAGGATCTGCCCTTAACAAAGTCGAACTGGGTAGGATCCAGTGTCTGTAGGTCCTCAATATCTTTATTTATGCGGTCCATGATGATCCTTTCCATAGCTTTGCAGACCAAGCTAGTCAGGCTTATGGAGCGATAGTTTCCAGGATCCATTGAGGCACCACCTTTATGGAGAGGGACCACTGTTGCTGTACACCACTCTTTGTGCACATATCCTGTAGTAAGGCTGAGATTGAACAGTAGTTTTATGTTTGGGTTTAGCTCTTCTTGGAGTTCATGTAGGACACAGCCCGGGACACCGTATGGTCCCATTGATGCTGTGTTTTTTGCTTTGGAGAGGGTGGCTCTTACCTGAGCATCTGAGATGTCTGGGGGGAAGCACTCTGCTGGGATAGATATTTGCCTTGTTGGTGGGGAGGGGGGGGGGAGAAGTTTGCGCTGAACCTGTCAGCTAGGATTTTGGCAATGTCTGTGGGTTCGGTGTATTTTTTGTCATTTTGGACTAATTCTGAGCATATCTGGGAATGACCACCCAGATTCCTAACATAACTAAAGAAAGCCTTGTGATTATCCTTAGTGTCCGGTGAAATTTTTCTCTCGAAGCTGGCCTTAAACAATTTTATGAGTGCCCATAGTTTTTTGCTAATACTGATCAGTGATGCCTTCCCTTTTTGGGATTTTGCTCTATCATTTAGTAGCTTCCTCCTTCTAGTGTATAGTTTGTTTATGGCTGGGGTCCACCAGACAGGACGTCTGCCTTTGGAGGATTGGGTCTTGGTTTTATTTGGGATCACATGATCCATGCATTCCTGAAGGTGTTCATAGAATGCGTTTATAAAGGATTCTGCGGTATGGGCCGTATTTTCCACAGGCCCAGGGGCTTTGAAGGATTCCACCTCAGTTTTGAGGAGTGTGAAATTTGCTTTAGAGAAGTTTTTCACTGTGGTTTTCTGGGCAGGGGGTGGGGTCGGGATGTGAATATCAAGTGAGATTAGTTTATGGTCTGATCTTATCAGTGAGGGATACACTTCTGGTCTGGAGCATAGAGTCCCCATGTTGGTGATGATCAGGTCCAGTATGTTTTCCCCTCTTGTGGGAGTGGTAACAAGTTGTTCCATAGCATTTGAGTTTATAAATTCTAGGAACCTTTGGGCTAGGGTGTTGGAGCTAGAGTAATGCTCCCAGTCTATGTTTGGGTAGTTGAAGTCGCCCAATATAATGGTGTTTGGAGAGACTTTCATGTTTTCCAGTGTTCTCAGGAAGGCCAAGTGGGGTTCCTGGGTTTGGGAGGGTGGTCTGTTGCAGGCTATAAACTGGAAGGAAGTTTTACCCACTGTTAGTTGCACATGGATAGTCTCTGATGCTTCGTGCTTTGCCACCAACCTGGAGGTGTGGGTATCTTTGATGAATATCGATACTCCCCCTCCTTTTGTGGTTCGGTCCAAGTTTTGGGGCCGAAAAGCATGATATGAGGTATAACCTGGTAGTGCTGGGGTGCTCTCGGGAGCCCTGAACCAGGTTTCTGTTACTGCACAGATATCAATGTTCTCAATGCTAAGGAGAGTTTCAAGTGCGTGCATTTTGAGGTTTAGACTTCTGGCGTTGAGTAGCATTACTCTTAGTTTCTTATCCCTTGTGATACCTATGGAGGTGGGTTTGTCTTTTGAGCCTTGCCTAAAAAAGGCACTATGGGGGTAGCAAGAGCCTTTGCCAATATCCAAAAGCCCAGGGGTGACAGGTGCAAGCCGTCCCTAGCGAAGCATCGTGGCTTGTCGAGCATATCATCCCAGGCTGACAGGCATGAATGACACCAGTACTTAAGCCAATTGTTGAAATTGATCATCTTGTCTTCATATTGTGGCATCATTCTTGGTGAGGGTAAGATGCTACTCAAGGTCAGGGTCATACCGGCCTGGGCTACATGCTCAGAGAGCTCCTCTATGTCTCTTTTCATGTAGTCCAGGGAGGTACATCTCAGGTCATTCACACCAGCATGGACAATGACTGAGTCATATTTGTACTTGCCTTGGAGTGACCTGAGTGCTTGTGTTATGTGGCGGATCCTAGCGCCCAACAGGCTGCTCACCGTGACCCTCTCCTTGTTCAGCCTGGTGAGCGGGCCGTCAGTGTGCCTGACGATAGAGTCACCTATTACAAGTGTATCAGGTGTGTTGTTTAGTCTTAAGGGGTGGAAGCAGGGGAAAAACATAGTGATAGGCAGGTAGGGATGTGCAGAAAAGGTGTAATGAAGAACCATATCTATCCATTTCTTGTACGGCAACAACTGTGCACTTTGATGAAATTTGTACATGACTTTGAATTCTCAACACCAGAGAGGGGGATGAGTACAACATAATTGGATTGTTAAGCCAATTGGATCAAATTATATGTGTCCAGTGGACACATTTACGAACTGGGAGAGCTATGTATGGGATGATATTTTTTTGGGACAGATGTCCCTTTTATTTTAAGGTTAGAGTGAATGTTGGGGAAGCAATATAGGTACATGTGGAGGAGGTAAGTTGGGTAGGTGAGGATGCATTTGCAAGACAGACAAGACAAGACAGCACACAGAGGCAATGTGTGCACATAAGGGGGGTGAACACTTGGATAGGGAGGGTTTTTTGGGTTCCAAGTTCCATGGGCCATCAGACAGCAACAGTGTGACTCACATCCTCACCAATGGGACTGTTAGCAATGCCCCTTCACTGCTCCGAGGGTGGCAGTGCTGGAAGCTGGGCACTGAGGCAAGCCTGCTCCACCAGGTCAGCCAGTGTGTGCTCAATTCAGTGCAGGCATCTGTTCAATCCTGGACTGACAATCCTGCACACCAGGAGCAGTAGCTCCTCATGGGTGACAACACCCCCCACCACTCCCAGAGGGGGGCCAGGCCCCATCCACTGAGGCGACACTACCAGACACCATGGATATTGGAGGGGCTGCAGAGGGGGCACCAACAGTCTGGGTCCCAGATGTGCTGGGACCCAGTGTCATGGCCGATTGAGACAAGGTAGGTGGATCAGCCATAATCGGCCTACCTTGATGTCCTGTGGTGGATGAGGTATAGCAATAAGTTAAGGTTAGTAATAACCAAGCCATTGTTAATATTAACAGAATGGAACACCATTTTCATTCATTGAAATTCATATTGATGTATAGTATGTGTAACAGAACAGTACACAACATAACAGGCAGTATGGTAACAGCATGCCAGTATGAAGTAAACCACAGGGCCATCAAAACAGTTAATGTCACAAATGTGTTACTATTGCAGCATAATAAAAACAATAATAAAAATAAAAAATAAAAAAATAATAAAACATAACAATAATCAACCACATTTTCCAAAGTATAGTTAGTTTAACAAAGTATATTATTATTAAATCATAAAATATAGCAATAATCAACCAAAATGTTTCCAAACTATAGTTAGTTTAACAAAATATGTTAATATTAAATCATAATAATAATGAACAGTAATAAATAAAGTAAGACAAGGGGTGGGGAAAGAGAGAAAGACATTCTATTAGTGACATTGCAGATTATATCACTGAAAACAGTGATAAATACTCTACAGGTGTGTAGTGCCAGTTTTGAGTACAGTGACTACAATTCTCCTACAGTTGATGTAACAAATACATATCTCTCAAGCTGTCAGCATGGGCCGGTAGGGGCCAAGCAATAACAAATTCAGGTATACCACTAAACATAAAAGCTTCACATAATGTGGACGTATGTAACTACTCAGGTGTTCTGTACCCGGATTTGGTAATACGTCACATTCCAGGTAATTATTTATCTGCTAATCATGTAAGAGATGGATTAGGCAGTTTAAATTAAATTACGAGAAATAGTGACACTTGAGAGTCATGTCTGTGTACAGTAAGTGAACTAGACAGCTATCATGGCTTACTTAGCGGGCATGGGAGTAGAACCCACTAGCTGTGACTGCAGAGGACATTTAAAATAATGTAATAATTGACTGCAGCAATTTAATTCAGATATGCAAGGGATACAGCCATACTGGGATTGCACTGATTTATCTAAGAATCAACAATGCTGATGAACACATCCTTGGTATTGCTGTTAACATCCTATGAAATCTAAATCCAATAAATATCTGCTCATAATATGGGCTACTTCACCCATATATTTTGGCTGGTGAGGGTGAAAATGTGAATATTACATGACTGATGCTGAAAAAATTCTGCTACATACCAGTGGATTTGAACCCCGGACTTTGTGTGGCAAAATGTACTGGATAAAAAGCACTTAACAGACTGAGCTACTGAGTCACTGATGACAATTGAGTGACTGACACTTACCTGGAGATCACCTGTACCTATATTATGAATTGAGCAATACAGGTTACAGGACAGTCCTCTGGCATTCTAGTACTATTATAATGTTATAGTAGACTGCAGTAACAGTAGAATATACATGCATGGAATACAACCACACGGCATATATTAAGTAAACTTTATTTCATAATCAACAATGCTAGTGAACACATTTTATTGTTATTGGTTTACAATATCTGTGAAGTCCACTCACAATATCTGCCCATGGACCAGGCTACCTCACCCATATACCTTGATTACCTGACTTCAACTACCCAAACATAGACTGGGAGCATTACTCTAGCTCCAACACCCTAGCCCAAAGGTTCCTAGAATTTATAAACTCAAATGCTATGGAACAACTTGTTACCACTCCCACAAGAGGGGAAAACATACTAGACCTGATCATCACCAACATGGGGACTCTATGCTCTAGACCAGAAGTGTATCCCTCACTGGTAAGATCAGACCATAAACTAATCTCACTGGATATTCACATCCCGACCCTACCCCCTGCCCAGAAAACCACAGTGAAAAACTTCTCTAAAGCAAATTTCACACTCCTCAAAACCGAGGAGGAATCCTTCAAAGCCCACCGGGCCTGTGGAAAATACGGCCCAGACCACAGAATCCTTTATAAATGCATTCTATGAACACCTTCAGGAATGCATGGATCATGCAATCCCAAATAAAACCAAGACCCAATCCTCCAAAGGCAGACGTCCTGTCTGGTGGACCCCAGCCATAAACAAACTATACAATAGAAGGAGGAAGCTACTACATGATAGAGCAAAATCCCAAAAAGGGAAGGCATCTCTGATCAGTATTAGCAAAAAACGACAGGCACTCATAAAATCGTCTAAGGCCAGCTTCGAGCGAAAAATTGCACAGGACACTAAGGATAATCACAAGACTTTCTTTAGTTATGTTAGGAACCTGGGTGGGAATTCCCAAATATGCTCAGAATTAGTCCAAAATGACAAAAAATACACCAAACCCACAGACATTGCCAACATCCTAGCTGACAGGTTCAGCACAAACTTTTCCCCCCCTCCCCACCAAAAGGGCAAATATCTATCCCAGCAGAGTGCTGCCCCCCTGACATCTCAGATGCTCAGGTAAGAGCCGCCCTCTCCAAAGCAAAAAACACAGCATCAATGGGACCAGACGGTGTCCCGGGCTGCATCCTACATGAACTCCAAGAAGAGCTAAACCCAAACCTAAAACTACTGTTCAATCTCAGCCTTACTACAGGATCTGTACCCAAAGAGTGGCGTACAGCAACAGTGGTCCCTCTCCACAAAGGTGGTGCCTCAACGGATCCTGGAAACTATCGCTCCATAAGCCTGACTAGCTTGGTCTGCAAAGCTATGGAAAGGATCATCATGGACCTCATAAATAAAAATATTGGGGACCTACAGACACTGGATCCTACCCAGTTCGGCTTTGTTAAGGGCAGATCCTGCCTCTTAAACCTGGTTTATTTCTTTGAAACAGTCACCAAGGCCGAGGGGAAGGTGGTCCACACAGTCTACCTGAACCTCGCAAAAGCCTTCGATACAATACCCCACTCGGGCATTATAGATAAGCTCACCAGCTTAAATATAAACCCCTATGTCACTAGATGGGTTGCAAACTGGCTCAAGGACAGAACCCACATGGTTAGAATTGCTGGAGCCATGTCAGACTCCAAACCAATTACAAGTGGCGTCCCACAAGGCTCAGTCCTGGGACCTCTCTTGTTCGGTATATATTTCTCGGAGGTACAGGCCAACACGGAAGGTGTGTGGCTGACCAAGTTCGCAGATGACTGCAAACTGGGCACGTAATAGACTCTCCAGCCGACACAAGCATCCTCCAAAAGGGCCTCATAGAAAAAGACAACTGGTGCCAGAGCCATGGCCTGAAGCTAAACGCCAAAAAGTGTATAGTCATCCCCTTTGGCAAAAACAAAGTGCCCACAAATTAACACATAGGTGGTAATCCATTAAGTACAGAAGAAGTAATTAAGGACCTGGGGACCCAAGTTGATAGCAATCTCTCATTTGACAACCACATGGCCAAAGTGGTTAGAAAAACATTTTATATAGCCCACCTAATCATGAAGGGATTCACATCTAGATCAGGGGAGGTCATCGTGCCTCTTTACTCATCCCTCATCAGGCCCATAATTGAGTACAATGCTCCTTTTGGGATGTACCTTACCAGACACCTGCAGCAACTGGAGAGACCCCAAAAGTACCTCACCAAGAGGATCAAAGGGCTCAAACAGATGCCATATGCTGCCCGGTTAAAGAAACTCCAGCTCTACTCAGTGGCATACCACCTTCTCAGAGGTGATCTGTGCCTGACGTATAAAGCCATGTCCAACCCAAAATTAATAGACATGCTGCACCTCAGAAAATCCAAATCCCATCGAGCTACGCGCTCAAGAGACTTGGACCTCAGCACTGAAATAAATAGGACATGCTGGAGGGACAGATTCATAACTCAGAGGCTCACTTCACTCTGGAATAAAATCCCAGTCCAGGTTAGGCAGAGTCCCTCATTGACTCTCTTCAAGAGGAATCTTGATGAGTGGATTGGGAGATCATAGGTTTACCCCGGGTATCACTTCTGTGTCACTGTTAGACAGAGGCACAGTATACTAACTTCGAAAAAGGGCATAGCAAAATTAATTTAAAATGGGAGGTGAAAGCCAAACACACTCTGGCTAGGCTTATAAATGCCCTAGGGCAGATAGCCTAGTATGAACCTATGAACCTATGAACCTATGTCTGAGGAAGAGAGGCCATTATGTGACCGATAATGCCCTGGAGACAGCCTTGGACAGTACTGTGAGTTAAGCAGTACTGTTTGTAGGCCTTTAGATTTTCAGGCTACAGCTATTACAGTGTTACACATGACTGCAGCAGCCTTACCAAAGACAATCAATGCACACAGCTCTACTGCAATGGTTTTGACAACACAATCCTGCTGAACAACATTCTGCTTACTGTTACTGGTACTGTGATTGCTTTATTGAAATACAGTTCTCATTGTTCATTTATTCCACTACAGATCTACAGCTCTACTTCCTAATTATTGCACTACAGTCCTACTTGCCTATTTATTGCACTACAGTTTTTCTTGGGTATACTTCATTGCAGTAAATGTTTTACTCTTTATTGCTTATTGCAATACAGATGGCATACAAAATCCTTACTTACCACACTCACAGTGTAGCCTGGCCAGGCACTGGGCATGGGACTCCACATTGCAAGCCCACTCTTCTGCTGGTGTTGGGAGAGAAGCACACCATTATGCATACCTGTTTTGCAGACATTCAGCTTGTAATTTGGTAAGACAGAGGAAGACATACTTACATACTGGTGGGGCATTCCCATCCTGAGCATCCTGGACCCAGGTGTCCAGGGTTCCCCTGTGTCATCTCTTCAGGTCACTGTAGTGGTGGTGACACTGCTCATCTGTGTGAGGAATACCAGTGACACTGATGATTTCCCTGGCTAAATGGTCCCAGGCCTCTGCCTTGCACTCCAAGCTCTGGTACCACCCTGCATCATCCGGGGCCTGACCATGAACTTGGAATTCTGAATGCCACACCAGTGTGCCTGAAAGTGCACACCTTCTCCAACTCCACATGGCATATCAGCAGTAGACTGAACTCCAAAGAAGTCTGCAGAATTCCCACCTATTGGGCTTAATATAGGCTATTTTACTGTCCTTACATGTCACTGAGTAACATTAAAAAAAAATCAGTGTCACTTAGTAATACACAAACCAGCTAGGCAGAGTTGAGCACCACGCAAATATTGCAGCCATTACTATGGTTGCACAGAGCTTAGTTCCATGCAGCAGTACCATATTTTAGGCATTTTTTATTGTATTAATAAAAAATCAAAACATTACTGTGAAGTTCTGCCTGCTATGGATTCGAACCCAGGGCCTACTACACATATAGCCATAACTCTACCCATTTAGCTGCATGGATATCATGCAAACTGCTATACTACTGAGCTACGTGTTAGTGTTGCTGAGCAGCACAGCACACCACTCAAATAGACGTACACATCCACAAACAAACCTGTAAATAATTAGTTAAATACATCCAGTTTCTATTTTTAGATGTCTGGCAGGTGTCAACTACACATGTATGAGCTCCACTTGGCTGTGCTGCTCTCCACAGTGCGCCACACAAACAAGCACAAAAAATAAATAAATAACTAAATAAGTAAAATAAAAAAAATAAATTCAATATGATAATTAATTACATGCGGGGTGTCTATTTTAAGATGTCAGGCAGGTGTCAGCTGTCTCCATGTTAGGGCAGCTTGGCATTGCTGTGCTCAGCGTCATGCCATGCAAACAAGCACAAATAAAAAAAGGAAATTATAAAAACATATTGAATATGATAAATGTCACATATTACACATGTGACACACTTCAGAACATTACTATAGTGGCAAGGGCCATTGCAGGGAACCTCACAGTCATCTGTGGCCATGGTTAGCCTCTACACCCTGCCTACACTGATTCAATATCCATGTTCCTCAGCTCTTCCTCAGCAGCACAACATCTTTAATATGCATGGTGTACTTCCAAGGGGGAACCATGCCATGAACATGAATCCCTTCCATGTAGGCACTATACTATGCCTACACAGGGCTTATTAAATCTCCCTGATTGTTTTTATAATAGATGACAGTGCATATATTTCTATATCTGGAAGACTGATTCCTCCTGCTTGTCAGTCATTTAAGTGATGATCCAAAGTGATTTTGGGTTTAATTCGATACCATAAGAAGTTTAGCATTAGTTTATTAAATTGTTTTATGTAAGATTTGGGAGGACGTATAGAAAAGGCTTGTATGAAGTATAATATTTTTAAAAAAATAATCATTTTAATTATATAATGCTGTCCTTTCTAAAAAGTATTTATTCTATTTTTCAATGAGTGTTTTAATGTTATTTAGAATATTAGAGTAGTTTATTGCTATTGTCTTATCTAGTTCATCTGTCAATGTAACCCTCTAAGTATTTTATGTTATTATCAGCAACTATATATTTAGTAAAATCCTTATCTATGTCTTTATTATTAGAATTTATAAGTAATATCTGTGTCTTATTTTCATTAAATTCGCGGGCCGAGACTTTCTGAAAGCGTTCAATTAAATTTAATAAAGTTTTTAGACAGCTGTTAAAATCTTAACAAAATGTCATCTGCAAACAGCTGAATCCTCATTTCCAGGTCATTGTCAATATGTATACCCTTAATATTCTTATCCATTTGAATGTAATTTGCAAAAGGTTTGATTACTAAGTCAAATAATAATGGAGACAAGGGGCATCCCTGTTTCCCTGCTTTGTACCTTTAGTAATTTCTAAAGATTTAGAAAAGCATGTTCTAATCTTTATATATGCCAGGGATTTTTCATGATCAAATCTTTATATATGCCAGGGATTTTTCATAAAGTGATTTAATTAATAGTGTGAATTCCTGAGAAAATCCATATTTTTCTAGAGCTGAACATAGATAATCCCAGTGGACAGAATCTAAGGCACTATTTATGCCTAAACTGACTATATTCATGTTATTTTTTTAGGATTAAAGTAATCAATTAAAATATACCTTTTTAATATTATCATATGTGTTTCTGTCTTTTATAAGCCAGTTTGATTTTTGTCTATTAATAATGGAAGTAGTTGTTTGATCCTACCTGCATATATTGCCATAAACATTTCTTAATCAACATTTACTAAAGATATAAAATGAACATTCTTTTGCATTTTTATTGGTTTCAAAACAGGTAATATTATTGCATATTTCCAAGAAGGAGGAATATTTGTATTTTCCTTTACTAATGTAAACACTTTTTTATAGTAATGCCAGAGCTTCTTTGGTTAATAATTTGAATGTTTCTGGGATTATAATATATATCAAAACACAAGCTGCAATGAAGATATAATAAAAAAAACAAACAACTGAGAAAACACACTTTATATAGTAGCAAAGCTTTTGGATAAAAACCTTCCTCAATACTAATACAAACAAGTCTAAAAAACCAAAATGGTTTAAATACAGGTCAACAAAGTCACATGACCAGCAGTCCAAAGATCATGTGACCACAGAATACAAAACGTAAAAATAAAATATATATAATACGAAGTATGAAAATTGTTAAAAACATAAAATTATCGCAATTTGGTGTGTTGTAATTTAATGAGAACTGGTTTCAATGTAATCATATTATTTAAACCTGGAAAATGGTCAGAATTAAGCCTAAGAATCCATTCATACTCTTTTAACTCAAGTAAATTACTACTATCTCCACCTCTGGCAGTAAGCCGTATAACTTCTATAATTCTAAAAGAAAATCTATGTTCAATACCTAAACTGGCTATTATATATATATATATATTTTATTTTTACGTTTTGTATTTTGTGGTCACATGATCTTTGGACTGTTGGTCATGTGACTTTGCTGACCTGTATTTAAACCATTTTGGTTTTTTAGACTTGTTTGTATTAGTATTGAGGAAGGATTTTATCCGAAAGCTTTGCTACTATATAAAGTCTGTTTTCTCAGTTCTTTGGTTGTTTTATTATAATATATATGCCAGGTGCTTTGTTTGGATTTATATTTTTAATCTGGGATTTAATTTTAGTTGCGATTATTTGTTTGTCTTTCAATTTTATTTGATCATCTGTTAGTTTGGTAATGATATGTAGATTTTAACATATTTTGAGGTTCTATTATTTTATTTTGGGTATTAACTTTATGAAGGTATAATTTAAATACTTCTAGTATCCCTTCTAAGTCTGATACTTTCTTTCTGGTATCTGGAATGTGTATTTCCTTTATTTGATTAGCTTTTATGATCTTTTTAGTTCTATTTGCTATTGTTTTCTGATTCCTGGGGTTCATCAAATAAGAACATAGTTTAATCTTCTCTAAATTTATCAATGCCTTATGATATGTCTCTAATTTTTTTTTATTCATGTCATCTAATTCACTTATTAAATTTGTCTTTCCCTTCTGAATGTCTAACTTTAGTGTATCAGTTCTTGCTTGGCATTCCAATAAGTATTTATCCCATTGTGTTTTCTTGTTTTTAAACCATATTAATACTTTACCATATAAATATGACTTCAAAGAGTCCCAAATTTATATCTCTGACATGTCTTTAGTAAGATTTATGTCTAAAAATGTTTGTATTTCTTATAAAATTTATAAATATAATTTTTATTTTTATAAATATTTGTATAAATATAAATTTATGAATATTTTAAAATATTTATAAAATTCCTTTAAATCCTTTAAATTTATGTATGAAGACATTCTACTTACAGTAATTATTTTTTTTGTAGTTAAATATAAATCAAAAGTAATTGCATTATGGTCTGACAATGGGCATGTGACCATTTTGACTTTATCCAACTTTGTAGTTAGATCTCTTGATATGTATCTGTTATTGAATGTATGCCATGATGATGAAAGTAATGTGTAAAGAATAATGTATTAAGATCAGTATATTCATTAATGTCTAAGATATTAAAAGTTTCAGTAAAATCAGATAGCACCTTAGAAATTGCTGTTTTCTTTCGTGTGTTTCTAATGTCAGTGTCCTCATCATTCATTATACAATTTAAGTCTCTTGCTATGATTTTTCTCCTTTAACATTGTGTACAATGCCTTCTAAATGCTGCCTGACTACTTTGACATCTAATCCAGATATCCAATAAATGTTTACTTGAGTATATATCTTCCCATTTATGCATATCATTACTAAACAGAACATCCCTGTTTTGTCGAAATATGTATTTAAACTTTTTGGCATTAAGATTGAGTTTTTCCATAAGATTGCTACTACTCTCTTTTTTTGTTTATAGTGCGAACTTACTAAAACTGTATACTTATTTGTGATAATTTTATTTAGGTCTTCTTGTATAAGGTGTGTTTCTTGCAAAACATAATCTGTGCATTAAACAGCTTCAAATATTTTAAGAGACTTCCCCTTTTACAATTATTATTCAGACCATTTACGTTAATGGAAATGCATTTCATAGTTAAATTATTACCACTCTAACTGCTAGTTATGTGTGTATATTTTAACTAAGAACACAGATTAAGAGAAAGACTTATTTTCACTTGATGTAGCAAAGTAGTTATAACTCATAGACACCCAATAAAAAGAATTAAATACTAAAACCTTAAAGATTGGGACAAAATTCAAACTAACAGTCCTATGGGGAAACAAACCCCAGCTTTGAATAAACTTGCCATTCAAGCGTACCCTCTAACACCCTCTCCAAGAATCATTTCTCAACCCAGTTATCTAAACATTTTGTCTAACAGAAAGAAGCATTCTATGTCTTATAGTCTATTCATATAAGGCATTTTTCGTAAAATTTGTTTTTAAATCCAAGAAAAAAAAACATTTAACATAACCATATTACTATATTAAGCATACTAATTTGATATTAAAATAATGCAAGTTAGAATGACTTTTTTGTGCTTGCTTATAATATATAATTGTTGTCCATTAGTCAATCTAATTTTGATAAGAGTGGATAAATATTTGTCATTCATATTAATCTAACAAATCAGCAAAACAGCTCAGATTTATAAAATTTGATAGAAAGATTCCATCACTCTAATTAAACACAGTGACACTGCTGTTATTATATTGTGTAGCAGTAAGACTGCTTCACATCAAACACTTTGTTATATATGATCTAATTGCAGCAATTTTGTGTCCGTTTGCATTAAAATCAAATATACTGTGTCTATTATATACAGTGGATATAAAAAGTGTACACACCCCTGTTAAAATGCTAGGATTTTGTGATATAAAAATATGAGACCACAATAAATCATTTCAAAACTTTTCACACCTTTAACACGACCTATAACCGGTATAATCCAATTAAAAAACAAATCTATTAGGAGAAAAATATAAAAAATAAAAAACATACAATAATCTGGTTGCATAAGTGTGCACACCCTTAAATTAGTACTTTGTTAAAGCACCTTTTGATTTAATTACAGCATTAAGTCTTCTGGGGTAGGGGTCTATCAGCATGGCACATCTTGACTTGACAATATTTGCGTACACTTTCTTGCAAAAGTGGTCCAAATCAGTCAGATTGTGAGTGCATCTCTTGTGCACAGCCCTCTTCAGGTCACCCCACAGATTTTTCTATTGGATCTAGGTATGGGGGTCTGGCTGGGCCATTCCAAAACTTTAATTTTCTTCTGGTGAAGTCATTCTTTTGTTGATTTGGATGTATGCTTGGGGCCATTGTTGTGTTGAAATGTGAAATTCCTCTTCATCTTCAGCTTTCTAGCAGATACCTGAAGGTTTGGGGCCAAAAGTGACTGGTATTTGGAGCCATTCATAATTCCCTCCACCTTGACTAAAGCCCCAGTTTCAGCTGAAGAAAAGCAACCCCAAAGCATGATACTGCCACCATCATGCTTCACCATGGGGATGGTGTTCTTTTGGTGATGTGAAGTGTTGTTTTTGTCCCAAATGTACCTTTTGGAATTGTGGCCAAAAAGTTCAACCTTGGTCTCATCAGATCATAACACATTTACCCATATGCTTTTGGGAGACTCAATGTATTGTTTTTCAAATTTTAGCCAGACCTGGATGTTTTTCTCTGTAAGAAAAGGCTTCTGTTTTGCAACCCTACCCCATAGTCCAGACATATGGAAAACATGGGAGATTGTTATCACATGTAGTACATAACCAGTACTTGCCAGAAATTCCTGCAGCTCCTTCAGTGTTGCTGTAGGTCTCTTGGCAGCCTCCCTGATCAGATTTTGTCCTGTCTTTTCATCAATTTTGGAGGGATGTCCAATTCTTTGAAATGTCACTGCTGTCTCATATTTTCTCCACTTTATGATGATTGCTTTCACTGTGTTCCATGGTATATCCAATGCTATGGAAATTTATTGTGCCCTTCTCCTGACTGATACCTTTCAAAAATGAGATCAGAGTTTCTTTAATTGATGGCAGGTGTGTACCCAAGAAGAATGAATGCTGTAATTAAATCAAAAGATACTTCAACAAAGTACTACTTTAAGGGTGTGCACACTTATGCAATGAGCTTATTGTACGTTTTTTTTATTTGTTATATTTTTCCCCTAACAGATTTGTTTGTGTTTCAATTGAATTATACAGGGTATAAGTCACATTAAAGGTGGGAAAAGGTTTGAAATTATTTATTGTGGTCTCATTTTTTTTATATCACAAAAACATGGCATTTTAACAGGGAAGTGTACACTTTTTATATCCACTGTAAGTTCACTAAATTACTTGTGAATAAATCTCTTTTTTATTGTTTTTTCCTTTGAATAAAATTAAATATTTAATTTATCTGATGTTA
>NW_025049093.1:35000-55188 GCF_019279795.1 Protopterus annectens | reverse complement strand
TTTTTCCAACCTTCATCCACCTGGGTGTCTCTGCTATTCGACGAACTTATACAGGTAGTTTGTCGAAAGGCATCGGAGTCTCCAGACACAGTAGAACCAGTCCTGAGGAGGCCTAGCAAATTCTTTACTGCCCCAGACGACAAAACTTTCTTAACAAAGGTTCTTGTAGATGCTATGGTGGTGGTGTCGGCCACCAAAAAGGAGCCATCCAAGACTTCCACATCTGTCCATCCCCCAAACAAAGAATCTCATACGATGGACAGGTATGGAAAGTGCATGTTCTTTTCAATGGCCTTTACTCTTAGGTTGCTGATTTACCTTACACATTTTATGAGGTTACAGAGAGATATCCTAAAAGAGCTTGGAGATTCTCTACAGGGTACAGTAGCTGCTGGGGTAGCAGATAAGGTGTCTTCACAAATTGCCACCCTCAATTTAGTAGTTTACTCATCCACGAGGCTAGTTTCCTATGCAGCCGATGGAGCGTGCAGGTTTGCGGGTTCCAGAATTGCTCTTAGGCGACATTCCTGGATGCACTTATGTAGTTTTGCGTAACCTTTCAAGTCATCCTTTATCAATACCCCCTTTGATGGCTCATCCTTCGGGCCTAAAGTTAAAGAAACTCTAACCAGGTGTGAACAAGAAGGAAAGACTCTGCCATCAAGAATCCATTTTTCCACACCTTCTAGACCCTGTCCCAAGGGTCAAAAGGGAGGAAAAGATGTGGTTCCGAAAATCCCAGAGGGCCTTTCAAGGCGCACAGGGTGAACCTTCCTCGAAGGGCAGAGGAGGAGGTACTAATTGGAAGACGCCGACCACGTGGCAGAGGGTGTCCACAACATCAAGGCGACTGGGAATCTTTACTTGGTAAGCCCTTTCAGCACTCCTGAAAGGAGACTAGTCTGTCCCCCTGTGGAGGCAGTAGGGGGTTGTTTATCTTTGTACCTTCAAATCTGGCTAAAAATAACAAAAGACAAGTGGGTACAAAGCGTAATATCCAGAGGCTATTCGATCTCCTTTTTAGTACCACCACCAATATCGAAAAGAATCCTGGATGTTCCACCCAGTCACAGGGAGCAAGCAACCTTAGAAATTCAAAAGTTGCTACAAAAAAAGAGTCATCCAACCAGTCCCCACAGACCAGAAAGGATCCGGAATTTACTCAAGGTTCTTTTTAGTTCCAAAAAAAACAGGGGACTGGAGACCCATTCTGGATCTCAGCCAAATAAACAAATCAATAAAAAAAGACAATGTTCCGGATGGTCACGTTACAGTCCATACTTCCTTTTTTAGGGAAAGACAATTAGATGTGCTCTATAGACCTCCAGGATGTGTACTACCACATAAAAATGGACAGGGCATCCAGGAGTCACCTGCACTTTTGGCTGGGAGCCAGTCACTTCCAGTTTTGGCCCCTGCCCTTTGGTATCACTACAGCCCCCAGAGTGTTCACCAAATGCATGGCAGTAGTCACGGCTCACCTGAGGCGTTTAGGATTCAGGGTGTTTCCATATCTGGACAACTGGCTCCTAACCGCCACCACAGAGCATTTACTCATTCAGGCAAGAGATGCTAGTCTGAAACTCTGTGCTTTGCTAGGGATTTCAGTAAATTATGAAAAGTCTGCCTTATTGCCATCTCAACATATTGTTTTTATAGGCGCAGAATTAGATACCAGAACATTGATGGTCAGACTTTGTCAGACAGGGTGCAAACTCTTTGATTTCAAGTTTCAGATCTTCTCCTCAAAACCAAAGTTCAAATGAAGATAGTCCTAAATGTATTGGGGACAATGGCAGCAGCAGATAATGCGATTCTTCTGGCAAGATTACATATGAGAATCCTCCACTGGCTGCTATTCACACAATGGTCCATACAGGAACTTCCCATGTCCCACTACATAACACTGACGGAATCCTGCAGAAAAGAACTCTGCTGGTAGAGTCACTCCGACCACGTAACGGAAGGTTGATGGTCCCCCCCCCCCCATGCTGGTAGCTGCAGTGACCATGGATGCTTCCCAGATTTGGGGGGGGGGGCATTATCATAGAAGAACAGTCCAAGGCACTTGGCAGGACTACGAGGCTCACTTGCATATCAGTGTACTAGAGATAAGAGCGGTGCTAATAGTGTTGCAAGCACTCCAGGACTCTCTTCCAATAGGAACAGTTGCGGTACAGACTTGACAGTGTGTCAGTCGTGTGGTACATAAACAAGGAGGAACCAGATCTTACCCCTTTTGTTGAGAGGGCCAAAGAGTGTGGCAGTGGGCGACATCCTCCTAGCTACTTTGTAGTAGCAATGCATATCCTGGGGAAATCTAGCGTGATAGCGGACAAGCTAAGCATGTCGATCCTGATGCCACACGAGTGGTCCCTAAAGAAAGTAGTAGCAGAAATGTTTTTTCGCAAATGTGGCCAGCCTTGCTGCGACCTCTTTGCAATCATCATGAACACAAAATATAGCAGCTACTTTGCCCTAATCCCCCCCAGTGGGGGGAGTCCCCAAGGGACGCACTTGTACATGATTGGCCTTTGAGACTCCTATATGCATTTAATCCCTTTCCCCTAATACCCAAGGTTCTTCAGAAAGCCAATGCTCTGGGAAGGAACCCAGTTCTGATAGCCCCTTACTGGCCTCGTCAAATCTGGTTCCCCTTCTTATAGGCTTAAAGGTTCATAGGTGCTAATGGCCCTGGAGCCTTTACAAGCCTAGCCTATAGGATTACCCTAGCATCATGCCACCTGACCTTAGTCCCCAGTGCCTCTGTGAAGTAGAGCCACTGGAGTGAATTTTCTATTTCCCATCCACTCATCAAGATTTCTCTTGAACAGGGCTAGTGAGGTGCTCTAACATGTATGGGAAGTCTATTCCATAGCATGGGCAGTCTCTGGGTTATGAACCTGTCTCTCCAGCATGTTCTGTTGATTGTGGTAATGAGGTTGAGGTCTCTGGAGTGTGTTTTGCAGGATTGGGATTTCTCTAGATGTAGCATTACTAACGGAGCTGAGTCAGACATGGCTTTGTAAGTCAAGCAAAGATGGTCTCTAAGTAGATGATATGAGACCGAGAATAATTGGAGTTTGAGTCTATCCATGTAGGACAAGTGTTTAAGGCCTAGAATCCCCTGTGTGAGGTATTTTTGCAGCCTCTCCAGGTGTTGCAGGTGTCTAGTGAGAGACATGCCAAATGGGGTATTGTACTCTGGCCTAATGAGGGAAGAGTAGAGGTAGACAATGACCTCTTTCTTCCTGGATGCAAAACCCTTAGTAATGAGATGTGCCACATAGGACTTTCTGACCACAGTGGCAATGTGGTGGTCGAAAGAGAGGTTGCTGTCAACCTATGTTCCCAGATCTCTTATAATGCCTTCTGTGTTCAGTGGACTACCATCGATGCGGTAATTCATGGGAACCAGGTTTTTCCCAAAGGGGACGATGACGCATTTTTTTGGCATTGAGCTTAAGGCCATGGTTCTGACACCAGTCCTTGGTCTCAGTCAGGCCTTCTCAGCCTCACTTGGAGAGTTAATAGTAGCTTCCAACTTGCAATTGTCTGTGAACTTTGTCAGCCAGAGTCCCTTCATGTTGACCTGGACTTAAGAGAAGTAGATACCAAACAGGAGAGAACCCAGGACTGAACCCTGTGGGACTTCACTCGTGACTGGTCGGCAGTTGGACTTGAGTCCACTACTTTCACACTGGGAGTTCTATCTGTGAGCCTGTTTGCAACCCACCTACTGATATAGGGGTTGATGCCTAGCTTACTGAGTTTTTCTATTATTCCCGAGTGGGGAATGGTATGAAAGGTCTTGGCCAGATGAAGGTAGGCTGTGTGAACCACCTTGCCTTCATCCACAGCTCTGGTGACTGACTCAGAGAAGCCGATCAAGTTGAGCAGCCATGATCTACCCTCACAAAACTAAACTGTGTGGGATCCAGATTTGGAGATTCCCTATATCCTTGTTTATTAGGTCCATGATGATGCATTCCATAGCCTTTCATATCAGACTTATTAGGCTAATGGGGCAATAGTTCCCAGGGTCTGTTGTCGTTCCTCCTTTGTGGAGAGGGATGACTGTAGCAGTGCACCATTCGGTAGGGACAAAGCCTGAGGTGAGGCTGTGATTGAACAGGGCACACAGGTGAGATGCCAGTTCACTCTGTAGTAAATGTAGAACACAGCCAGGGATATTGTCAAGTCCCATAGAAGCTGTATTCTTGGCCTTGGACAGTGCTGTTTTAACCTGTGCAGCAATGATACTGTGGGAGCCTGGCAATCTACTGTTAATGTGTTATGTACTTTGGGAGGGAAGAGAGCGGTAGTTAGCACGGAATTTGTCAGCCAGTATATTGGCAATATCTGTTGGCTCGGTATAGAAGGTACCATTGTGCAGTAGCTCAGAGCAAATCTGAGTATTGCCATGGAGATTCTTTACATAACTATAGAAGCCCTTGTGGTTGTCTGCCGCAATTCTGTTTTCATAGCTAGCTTTAGAAGATTTGATGAGGGATCTCAACTTTTTGTTGAGGCTGATAAGGGAGTTTTTCCAGTCTTAGGACTTCAACTTATTCCGCATCAGTTGCCCCCTTCTGTTGTAGAGTTTGTTTATGGCAGGGGACCACCAGATTGGCTTCCTATTTTTGGAGGAGAGTGTCTTGGTTCTATTGGGTATGGTGAGATCCATGCATTTGTGCACGTGTTTGTACAGTGTATTGGTGTATGATTCGGTGGTCATGCAACTACTCTGTATTTGCATGGGTGCCATGAAGTTAGCCACATGTGTTGTTAGGAGCCCAGAGTTAGCTTTGGAGAGATTTTTCATGGTGGTTCTCTTTACAGGGGGGTGGGAGGGATGTGGATTTCCAAGGTGTTTAATTTGTGGTCAGATTTAACCAGAGAGGAGTTGACTATTGGCATAGAGTCGCCCATGTTAGTAGTGACGAGATCAAGGATGTTGCTACTTCTAATGGGAGTAAGAATGAGCTGGTCCAGGGCATTGGAATTAATGAATTCCAGGAAACGTTGGGCAAGTGTATTGGTACACGAGTAGTTTTCCCAGTTAATGGAGGGGTAGTTGAAGTTTCCCATTATGAGAGTGTTAGGTTGGACCCTGTTGTTCTCCAGGGTGCTTTGGGGACCTGTAGGAGGCTATGACCTGAATCACTGTCTTACCCAATGTTAGCTGCACTTGAAGTATCTCTGATGCGTTATGTTGGGCTACCAGTCTGGAGGTGTACAGATCCTTTATGAATATGGAAACACCACCGCCTTTGGAGCTTAGGTCCATGTTTTGGGGCCGAAAGGTGTGGATTGAGTTGTAGCGTGGTAGCGCAGGGGTTCTTTCTGCTACCTTGAACCAGGTCTCTGTTATCGCACAAATGTCGATGTTCTCCATTTTAAGGAGTTGTTCGAGCGAGTGGATTTTGAAATTTAGACTTCTAGCATTGAGCAGCATGACCCTCAGATTGCATTTGTTTGTAGCTGTTACGGTGGTAATCTGGTCTTTTGAACACCACTTAAAGGCATTATAGGGGTGGCAAGAGCCTTAGCCAGTATCCGGAAGCCCAGGGATGACAGATACAGGCCATCTCTGACAAAGAGTTGAGATCTGTCAATCATGTCATCCCAAGCAGACAGATAATGGATCCCCTTAGAATGACACCAGAAACTTAACCAGTTGTTGAAATCAATCATTTTCTGCTTGTACTGTGGTATCATTTGGGTGATGGTAGGATGCTGCTCCAGGTTAGGGTCATACCCGCATGTGCTACCTAATCCAAGAGCTCCTCCATGTCTCTCTTCATTTAGTCCAGGGAGGTAAGTCTCTGGTCATTCATACCCACATGTACAATGACAGATTCATATTTGTACCTGTTGTTGAGGGACCTGAGTGCATGCATTATGTGATTCAGGGAACTGACAGTTACTTTACTTACTGTTAACTTTGAAGCCTTATCTCCAGGAAGAGCCTTTGATTCTGGACCCAGTGCCAGACCTTCTGACCCACTTGTCGAGGGCTCTCCGTCCATCTCTTCACTCCTCAAAATTGACAGAGTGGCTGCTCCAGTTTCAAATATAGCCAGACTACACAATTTTACCCCAGAAGTCCAGTAGATCCTGATTTCTTCCCATAAGATGTCTACGAGAAAACTGTACATTAGTAAATGGAAAAGATTCTCAATTTGGGCTTCACAGAATCAAATTGACCCTTACTCAGCACCACTTTCATCCATTTTAGAGTTCTTGGCTAAGCTGTTTAACGAAGGAGCAGCTGCAGCGACTATTAGTCCAATTAGCAGCAATCTCTAATTTCCACAGTGGCGATGAGGGCCTAAAGATTATGTCTCATAAACTATCAAAGGCCTTTTTGAGAGGCACAAACTTACTTCCACCATAGAGTCTGAATTTTGTTTTGTCACGTATAATTCTTTCTCCATTCAAACCATCAGCATTTTAGCGTCTTGTGACCTAAAATTTCTATTGTGGAAAACTGTATTTCTAGTAGCAATCACATCAGCTAGTAGAGTTTCGGAGTTACAGGCTTTTTCAGTCAAACATCCATACATGATATTCAATAATGACAGAGTTTCTATGCGCACAAATCCTTCCTTTCTCTCAAAAGTATGTTTAGAGTTCAGTCTAAACCAGTTTATAGCTCTGCCAGTGTTTTTTGCCAAATATGGCAATAAGGCAGGATACATGCTCCACCAGATTGATGTCCATAGCCTGCTGCGCTTCTGCTTGCGCAGAATAAAAAAATCCAGAAAATCCAACCAGCTTTTTGTTTCCTTTTCAGATAATAAGAAAGGACTTGCAGTAGCAAAACCTACCTTGTCCCGATGGCTATCAAATTGTATATCCTTTATTTATCAATCAGTAGGCAAACGGCTACCAGACAAGGTTAAGGCTATTCTACAAGAGCTGTTTCAACTTCTCAAGCCTTTAGGGCAAAGTTACCAATGGACACAATTTGTGCAAGCAGCAACGTGGACAAGGCCTCATACCTTTTATCTCTCATTACAAAGTAGATATGGCCTCCAGGGACAGGGCTTCCTTTGGTTCCATTGTTCTGAAGAATATTCTCCCGTGAGCCATCCAGGAGTTTATGGTGCTAAGAACGCTGTCCCATCAGTATAGAATGAAGATGAGGTAGGACAACTTCACATAAAGAAGTTATGTACTCACCATAACGTTCCATGTGAGTTGTCCATCTCATCTTCATTCTTGCGTCCCACCCTCCTACCCCCAGCCTTTGACCTTTGCAGGATCAAGAGACTACTAATTGTATACTTAATAGGCTTTGATCTTCTTCTTCTTGGCTTATAAACAACTATAAATGCTCTCACACACATACATACATACATACATATATATATATATATATATATATATATATATATATATATATATATATATATATATATATATGTGTGTGTGTGTGTGTATGAATATATTTATATTATATAAAGGAAGGTATAAGTACATCAACAAACAAGACCTGAGGAAAGCACTAGAGCATCATGGGATAGGGTTGGAGCCACAAACTGGTTGGAGTCCGCGAGCTTTAGTAAGTGGCCGAGTCGGTAGAGAGGATCTGTTCCGAACCCATCAGTATAGAATGAAGACAAGATGAACAACTCACATGGAAGGTTATTGTGAGTACATAACTTCTGGATGGCTAAATTGTAAAGTATAAATTTCAAGATTTTAATATTTTACATTAAAATGGAATTTTGATATGTTCGTTTTACGGATTTTATAATTGTATTGCATGTACAGTACAGTTAATGTTTTTTAATGGTTTTATCATGACAGATTTTTGTGCGTAGTACGGAACGTTTAGTTTTTGAGGCAGATGTTCTTCGTATTTCACTGTTGCAGTCATCACACTTGGGTTATCTGCTTGCAGGTAGCCCTCAGTCGGCCCGAATACCAGAGACTTAGTATTTCTGCGACAGTTGCTGTCGCTCCAGGACTGATGTCAGGTCGTCAGGGGTATAAAAACAGGTAGCCGACACCATTACATCAGTCTTTCTTGCCAAGGAGCCCGAAGCAGAAGCAGTTCGCATGAGTGCCAGTCGGCTGCTGTCTGAGTTTTCGTTTCCGAATTGAATCATCCTGAAGTCTTCTAAAGTTACGTGCCCTGTTGTGGATCCTTTTTTCTTGCTCTGACTAATGTCAGAAAAAGTTCTTGCCTGTGGAAAGCAAATACCACACCGAGATTTCCATTCTTACTGCTTCACCTGTTTAGGCCCAGACCACGATGTTCCTCGCTGTCTGTTTTGTTCTTTGTTCAACGCCCAAACTATTTGTTGTAGGACCTTTTTTATCACTGAATACCTTTGCTCTCTATCTCTGTATTCCGAAATGGCTTTGGTAAGCCATCCGACTACCGCTCTTCCAAAAAAATGTAAGGATAAAGACAAGAGACAGACCACACAGGTTCAAAATTGCTGACGCTTCCATTAAGCTAGTCGCCAGTTTGCCAGTACTCAGTGAGGCGCTTTTGCAGCCCCTGATCCCTGCTTTGGATTCGCATGCCGCTATCCAGACCCATTCCGAGTCCGGTATGCCACAAGACTCTTCTTTGACTACGGAACCTGTGGATGTCTCTTCCTTGGATGGATCCGGAGCTGCTGTGCAGGCACCGGCTTCTGTGGAAGTTCTTTGCATTACCGATATTCAACACAGACAACTTCTTTCACGTCTTCAGTTTTGTCTAAAACTACAGAGTTTCTAAGGCCAGGAGTACAAGCTATGCCTAAAAAACTGACCCAATCTCAAACACCCGCTTCCTTGCCACAATCTCAATTGCTTAAAATGGCAGACCACCTGATCATGCTGATTAGAGGAAGTCAGCCTTCCCCTGCTAAGAGAGAAAGAGACTCAGAGAATTTTTAGATTTGCCACAACATAGACCTTTAGCTATCCCTCTTGTTCTGGATGTTGTGGATGATGTCTTTATGGAATCCAGTCTGACTCCTGCTACTTTACCCCCTGCTCCAAGGAAACCAGACAGGTACTGCAGAGTCCCTGACTCTCACAAATTTCTTTTCAAAAATCCTACTGCTGACCCAGAGGTCATTTCTAAGGGCCTAAAGGTATAAAAGTAACTACAGCTAAGAATCCCACCCCTTCGGACAGGGATTCCTGAGCTTTAGACAGATGGGGTAAAAAAAAAAGTATACACCTCTGCATCTCTAGCCATTAGGGCATTGAATTGCCAGTTTCACATGCTGAAATACCAGCAACATATTATGGAACTTGAGCAAAAATTATCTACCTTTACAGACTGTGCAGAAAATAAAGAATTATAGGAGTGTATGCATTCTGCAAGCCAAGTCAGTAAGCATACCTTGCAATGTTGGTTTGACGCCCTAGAAGCATCTTGCAGGGTGGCAGTCACTGGTTCTGTACCGAGAAGCCATGCTTGGCTTAAGGAACAGACCTTGCCAGACCATGTGAAATCAAAATTCCTAGACACTCCTTTGAATAAGGACAATTTGTTTGGCACCAGAGCAGAAGAGGTTCTAAAAAAGATGGAAGAAAAAGCTAGGTCTATGCAGACAGTCAAAGATTTTTTGCAGGTGCAGCCTCCAAGATTCAGTAGGCATTGCCCCTCAAAACATTGGTCCTTTCCAGCCCCCTCAAGGCCATCTCAAACTAGAGCCAGTTCTAGGCCGACGCAGCCATTTACTTTAGGCCCTACAGACGACATTGCAGTAGGAGAAGCCGGTGCTGTAGAAACACCTTCGGTTTCTGAAGGTGTCTTCAGACAGACTACTTTCACCATAAAATCTTATGCTAAGCTTAAGACTCCTCTAAAACCAAAAAAGACTTCTCTTCAGTCTCCAGGTCAAGGCCCTATGCTTAAGAAACAGATGCTTAAAATGGCTGAAGATTTAATTTCTTTGATCAGGGGTTCCCAACCCCCTCCCCCCAGACAAAAGGCCTAGACAAGAGGAGGATTATGCCTCCTCTGATCAAGTGTCTGTTTCCTCAGGCTCCTCTGAGGAACAGGATTACTCCTTTCCCCCTTATGAAGATTCTGATGCTGAAGACTCCATTCTCTCAGCTTCTCCCCCTGAAGATTATTCCTTTGGGGAAACCTTACATACCATGAGGGAACATTTCCACTGGGAAGGTCAGGACTACTCCGACTCAAAGAAAAGGCTCCGAGAGTTTCTTTTACTCCCCCAGCACAAACCCGTTGCTATCCCCCCCAGTTTTAGACATTGTGGATGATGTTTTCTTAGAATCTAGTCTAAATCCAGATTCTCTGCCTCCTGCTCCAGCCAAACCAGATAGATACTGTAGAGTGCCTGACTCACACAAATTCCTATGCAAAAGCCCTGTTGCTGATCCAGAGACAATCTCCCAGGGTCCCAAAGGGGCTAAGGCTTCTATGGCTAAAAATCCTGTACCCTCTGAAAGGGACTCCAGAGCACTAGATAGGTGGGGGAAGAAGGTTTACACCTCAGCTACTCTAGCTATGACAGCAATAAATTGTCAATTTCACATGCTTAAATACCAGCAATTCCTAATGTCTCAAATAAAACAAAAGATGGGCACGGACCCTCAACAGACTGAATTCAAGGAAATGCAGGATCTGTTGCATGCAGCTGAACAGGTGGGCAAACATACTTTACAATGTGGTTTTGATGCCTTGGAAGCTTCCTCTAGAGCAGCTGTTACTGGGTCTGTTATACATGGGCATGCTTGGTTAAAGGAACAATCTCTGCCTGATCATGTTAAAGCAAAGTTACTAGATGCACCCTTACAGCATGATGTCTTATTTGGGGTTAAAGCAGAGGAGGTTTTAAAGAAAATGGAGGATAAGGCAAAATCTATGCAGACGGTCAAAGATTTCTTAGAAGTACAGTCCCCACACTTCAGCAGAAATTGGCCAACAAAAAATTGGTCCTTTCCAGCTTCTGACAGACCACAGAGGGGTAAATACCGGCGCCCAAGGGGCAGAAGACAAGCACAAATCCCTTACAAACCTCGCCAATGGGGCAGTGCAACACAGAAGGGAGGAGAAGACAGGCCACAAACTACTAGAAGGCAAACACAATGAGTTGTACCTCAAACTGCCAAGCAAAACTCTCTTGGCAGCTCCCTTGGGAGGAAAATTAGCACTTTTTGCAGACAACTGGCACATCGTCACAAAGGACAAATGGGTCCTAGACATTATCTCACAAGGATACAGATTCCATTTCCACACCTTGCCAAGGATAAAAGGAATGCCAAACCTGCCACAAAATCAATGGGCAGAGGCACAAAAACAAATTACAGCTCTCATGGACATGAGAGCCATTCAACTGGTACCTACACAGGAGCAAAGCCAAGGATTTTACTCGAGGCTCTTTCTAGTCCCCAGAAAGGACAACGCTTGGAGACCCATTCTGGACCTTTCAATTTTAAACACCTTCTTGCAAGTACCCAAATTCAAGATGCTAACACTACAGCAGCTTCTTCCCATGTTGGGCAAGAAAGCTTGGCTAGTAACGTTGGACCTCAAGGAGGCATACCTGCATGTCCCTGTCAGACAGAATTGCAGAAGATACCTCCGTTTCATTGCAGGTTCAACCCATTACCAATTCTCTGCACTGCCCTTTGGCTTTTCTACTGCGCCCAGGGTCTTCACAAAATGCTTGGCACCAGTAATTGCATACTGCAGACAAAGAGGAATTCAAATATACCCATACGTGGACGACTGCCTCATCTAAGCAGAAAGCAAGGACGTTCTCTTACAACACCTGGCTTTTGTAAAACATCTTCTAAGTTGCCTAGGGTACACAGTAAACGAAAAGAAATCAAAACTAGTGCCCTCACAAAATATGACATTCCTGGGTGCCAGCTTGAATTCAATGGCCCAGATGGCTTATCTGACGCCAGACGAGCTACAATTAACTCAATACTTCAGAGCAATGGCAGCAAAGAGCAATGGCAACAAAGACCCAACTCCCTGCAAGAAAAATTCTTCAGGCCTTGGGCTTCATGGCATCTTGCATACTACTAATACCATTTTCAAAACTGCATATGAGGAAATTACAATGGTACCTAAAAAGCGTATGGACTCAACACAGCCACAGCTTGGAAACAATGATACCTCTCATTCCCTGCCTTCAACAGGAGTTTCTATGGTGGTCACAGGCATGTCACCTCAACAAGGGTCAGCCTTTCACCTTACCCCCAGCCCAGGCAAACTATGACAACAAATGCATCAGACTATGCCTGAGGGGCACACATGGCAGGATGGTGCATCCAAGGCATATGGACTGCAGATCAAAGGAATCTGCACATCAATCAAAAAGAAATGCTAGCTGTACAAAATGCTCCGACAGCCTTCATGGACCTCTTACATCCAGGACAGCTTATCATAAGGACAGACAACACCACAGTAATGTGGTATATAAACAAACAAGGGGGTACACACTCCTACCCTCTATGCAGGCAAGCAATGACCTTGTGGAACACAGCGCTGGCTTACCAAGTTCAATTACAAGCTCAATTCCTGCCAGGAAAAAAGAACACATTGGCAGACGACCTAAGCAGAAACATCATGGATCCCCACGAGTGGAAATTGGATCCACAAGTATTTGCAATGATAACTCAAAATTGGGGGCTCCCAGACATAGACCGGTTTGCCAGCCCCCAAAACTATCAACTAACAAAATTTTGCATAAGGACTTTTCACCATCAAGCTTGGAAAGTGGACTCACTCTCATTCAATTGGAAAATGCTGACAGTATATGCCTTTCCTCCATTACCCCTTCTCACAAAGGTGCTGCTGAAAGTCAGGATGGAGAGACCCCGAATGATACTCATTGCCCCAGACTGGCCACGCCAGCACTGGTACCCACTATTAAGGAATATGGCCCAGGGCCCACCATGGATTTTACCACAATTTACCCATCTGCTCACACAGCAAGACATTTGGATTCTACACAGCCAGCTCAAAACCTTAAACTTGGCTGCATGGCAGATCACCTAAGCAACCAGCCAGCTCCTCTCTCACAAGCTGTTATGGATGTTATTCTGGAGGCCAGGTGGCCCAGCACCAGGAAAGCCTACTCAGAGAAATGGAAAACATTTTGCGCCTGGAACCAAGCTAAAGGCCAAAATACCCTTCAGCCTGACATACCTCAAATTCTGCAATATTTAACTGAGATGTTACACAAAGGGCTTTCTTTTTCATCTATTAAAATCCACACCTCCGCTATTTCAGCTCACTACAACACGGATCCTCCCTTATTTTCACATCCACTCCTAAGGCAGTTTCTCAGAGGGGCCAAAAACATTAGGCCTCCAAGGAGAGCACCAACACCTACTTGGGACCTCAACTTTGTTCAGAGCTTCAGGCACTAATGGCAGTAGAGCCTTTCCTCATTTTTCATCAAGACAGAGTTTCTCTACAAACTAACCCCTCTTTTATGCCTAAGGTGGTATCCAGTGTGGCTCTAAATCAAGCCATCCATTTACCCACCTTCTTTCCAAGTCCACAGAACAAAGGAGAAAGACTCCTACATTCCTTGGACTTTCACAGGCAGTTACATTACTACTTGGGTAAAACTAAGGTTTTCAGAAAATCTGACCAACTTTTTGTATCCTATGCTACAGCATCACAAGGAAAGGCCATCTCAAAACAGAACATTTCCAAATGGATAGGACATTGCATACATTTTTGCTACACCCACCATGGAAAACCAGTTCCTGCTAGCATAAGGCCCCACTCTACCAGGGCAGCAGCTACATCTGCAGCCTGCCTCAGGGGGGTGCCAAACAAGGATATTCTGGAAGCTGCAACTTGGAGTTCAGTACACACCTTCACCAAGCATTACCACTTACCACTTTACTCTAAGACTAGAGCTGGCTTCGCCACTGCAGTTTTGCAGGGCCTTCTAGCCTCCTCTAACCCTGTTTAACTCCACCACCCATCCTTAGCTTTGGGAGTCTACCCAAGTGTGATGACTGCAGCAGGGTAACACAATGAACATAGTACAGTTTTGTACCTACCATAAATGTAGATGTTCGAGTGTGTACCCTGCTGCAGTCCAGGTTACCCTCCCTCCATCCCCTCTGAACTAGCTGAACTCATCTGTACCACTCTATCCTATACTACCTCTGTGGTGTATTTGCTTGTGCCTAAGGGTTTTGTTTTATTTTTATATAGCTATATGTGTATGTGTGTGTGTATAGATATATAGATATATATAGATATATAGATATAGAGATATAGATATAAGTATATATCTATCTATCTATATATATATATATATATATATATATATATATATATATATATATATATATATATATATATATTTTGCCTACCTATTAGGAGCACCTGGCATCTGGGGCAAGAAAAACTGAAGAAAATTACATCGGATGCCTCTTATATACCCCTGACACACTGACAATAGGGAAGAAGCGACAGCAACCGACGCCAGACCAAGACTTTGGAATTCGGGCCGGCAGCGGGACCGCCTGACTGCAGGATAACCCAAGTGTGATGACTGCAGCAGGGTATACACTCTAGCATCTACATTTATGGTAGGTACAAAACTGTACTTTTCTTTCTTCCCTTTTGAACATTCCACTGCACCAGTTATATTCATGAAGTGTCTGGCTTCAGTTATTACTTTTTGAAACTTCAAGGCGTTCACATCTTTCTATATTTGGATGATTGTTTTGTCTTTGCAGACTTTTTCCTGTTGTCAAGAGTCTTTTAGCAACTGTTTAGAATCTTCTACTTCAAGGTTTTCAAATCAAATCTTTCATCCCTTCTTGCAGAATTGTTTTCCTGGGATGCCTGTAAGTTCTGCCTTGGGAAGAGCCCGTCTTCCTCCAGACAAATGGAGATTTTCCAACCAAAACCAAGTGTCTGCAAGGGAATTTCTTGTGATTTTTGAAGTACATGGTATCTGTCATTTTCATGCTTCCCCTAGCAAGACTGCACATGAGGAACATTCAGTGATACCTCAGGTCAGTGTGGACCCAGCATCTTTTCCCTTTATCTTTTCAGATCCCAGCTATATAGATTCTTTGGTCTAGCATTCTTCTTCCACTCCTCTCAGTCTGTGACTGCAGATGCATCAGACCTGGTTTGAGGAGCAGTTTCCAAGGGTGTGAAACTGCAACATCTGTGGAACTGTCACAACAGACAGAAGCACATAACTGTCAGAGGAGATTGCAGCAATCAATTCTTTGGAAACATTAGATCATCTCTGGTCCCCAGGACGTGTGCAAGTTTACACAAACAACACAATTGTGATATAGTACATAAACAAATGGGGGGGTGATACTTTATCTTTACCATCTTTGCAGATTTACTGAAATAGCCTTTATCGGAAACCCTCTTGTGTGTCCTGTTTTCATATGCTTTAGCTGGCATTGTATTCACAAGTATTTTTATACTGGCGGACCATTACCTTTTATTTTTATAAACTACAAGCCATGTAACCTGTAATGGTGGCCCCTGGGAACATATTTTTACATAACCACTTTTGCATCCCTCTGTGTGAACAGAGTAAGAGATTAAATTTTAGATCAAGCAACAAAAGCGGTTATTAATACTTATCATGCTGTTGTCCAAAAAATGACGCTACTTAGATGGAAGAGGGCTTGCCGATCTCTGTTAAACTTCCTTCATTTTCTTAAGGAACAGTGAATGTGGAGTTCTTTACACCTGCTAAATTCAGAACTGCCACCCTTCATTAAATGAATGTTTTGGATCCTTTTCTTAGATGATTAAATCTTTTTTTTTCAAAACAGGTTTATTGTTTTAACATATACGAGAAATATCATAACAATTTTATACAAGTAATTAAAAATGGGTATTATTATAATATTCAACAAAACAACTAAAGTATTTACAAAGACATCCACTACAATCAGATCAATTAATTAAACTAAAATACCATGCTATTGAAATTAAATTTTTTTTAACAAATTTTGTAAATTATCCCATACAATAAAATAAGATGTTTTTCTATTTGTTCTAGTCCTAATTGTGTTTATTTCCATATGGCACACTATATTCATAACATTTTTAAATTCATTGAACGAAGGAGGTGTATCTGAAATCCAATTTCTAGTTATTATTTTCCTAGCCACTGCTAGAATAGACCATAACAAGGGAAGCTTAACCTTTTTAACACTTTGAGGTACAGGTGTGTTGAATAATATAAGAGATTTAGAAATAATGAAATTATCTGTAAAAAGAGCCTGCAAAAATTCATTAATTGACTTCCAGTATTCTTTCAATTTTATACAGTCATAAAACATATGAGCCCAGTCAGCATTAATTTCTACATTACATCTCTTACATAGATTATCTTTATTATTTATTTTATTCATCATCAAAGGTGTATACAAAGATCTATGTAAAATGTATATTGGATACCTGGAATTGGTATTAATACAGTGAAACATCATCTTGATAAGATCATATCATTCTCTATAGGAGATATTATTTTAGCTGGTGACTTTAATTGTATACTACATGAAAGTGATACTACCACTATAGGAAAGAGAAGAATTACATCTAATGCAAAACATTTAAAGGATTTTGCTAATTCTTATCATTTGAATGATATTAATAATCAGATAGATTCAAAATCATTACCATACACCTTTTTTTCTAACGGATACAAAACTTATTCAAAAATAGATAGGGTCTTTATTTCTAACCAGATGGTAACAGATTTAATTAATTCCAAAATCATTTCATGTCCTATATCTGATCATAATTCAATTGTTTTGAATTCATGATAAAAATACTCATAATGTTCAGATCAAAAGGATACCAGCATACTTAACTCAACTAAAAGACTATAAAGAATATATACTTTCAGAAGTAAAACATTTTTTAGACATAAATAACACTCCTGAAGTCTCCATTGTTTATGTTTGGGATGCCTTAAAATCATATCTATATGGACAAAGTATCAGATGGTATAATAATAAAAGGAAATCTTGGGATAAGGAATTGTTTGATATTCAAAGTAAATTAGACTCTTATAAACATAATAATAAAGAAAATATGGACAAGAAAGTTATTGAAGAAATAAACAAACTAAATGAGAAATACAAAGAAATTTTAACTCATAAAGTTAAAATAACTTTAGAGAAATACAAGTTTTGTCTTATTCAATAAGTCCCAATTACTTACATAAACATAAAAATAGATACAATAGGTTGAATAAACAAAACCATACCAAAGAAATCTTTTCTCTAAGGAAAAGAAGAATGTTTCTAGTATACCAGAAATACTAGATGAATTTAGAAATCACTTTCACAAAATTAACCATAATAATATTAACATGGAACCTAAAGATAAAATAAAGGAGTTTATAACCACAAATATGAATAAAAGCTTAATAAACAACAGATTAAACTATTGGACAAGAGTATTTCATATACAGAAGTTATTACACAAATAAGCTTAAATCAAACAAAGCACCGGGTAATGATGGTATTATACCAGAGATATATAAAATCCTTTCTAAAAATACATATTCATTAATACATAAGGTTTTATTTTGGCCCAAACTGAGTTAATAACCCCCCCATCTTGGCAATATACATTTATTTCGCCAATTTTAAAACCTAATAAAGATCCAACTAGATGTTCTTCATATCGGCCCATCTCATTACTTAATGTTGATTATAAAATGTTTATGAATATCTTTGCTGATAGATTGAAGACAATCATTCCCGGCATTATAGATATAGATCAGACAGGCTTCATTGTAAATAGGAATACTTTTGATAATATAAGAAGAACTTTAACATTAATAGATTTTGCAAATAGGCAAAAGAAAGATTTAACACTTATTAGTCTTGATATAAGTTCAGCATTTGATTCAGTAAGTTGGGACTATCTGTTTACCTTAATGAAGTGCACAAACTTCTCGGATGCATTTGTAAATCTAATTGAACATTTATACAAAGGAACGTTGGCTTATATTAAGGTAGGAACATATGTTTCACAAAAATACCCATTCTTAAAGGTACAAAACAAGGATGTCCACTTTCTCCACTATTATTCACTTTAGTAATGGAGCCTTGGGCTAATTTGATCAGAAACAGTACTGACATAGAGGGTTTTGAAATAGATGAAAATACAACATCCAAAATTCAACTTTTTGCAGATGATGTTCTAATTACATCAGCAGGATCTAATTCTTCTATACAGTCTCTATTTGATAACATGATGAATTTTAAAAGTATTTCTGGTTTAATATTCAATGAAGAAAAACTAAAATACTACCTATATATACGAAAAAATATTCTCATTAGTGATTTTACTAAATATGTACCCAATTCAGGTCAGATAACTTATTTAGGTATAATACTATCTAAAGATATTAAATCTATTATATATAATAATTATAATACCTGTTTTCTTAATATACAAAATCTTTTTAATACCTGGAATAATATGTTTTTACTATGGAGGAGAGACTTACAATTATTAAAATGATAATATTCCCCAAGATTTTATACTTAATACAATCAATAATACTTCCACCTACAAAAATAATTATCAAGAAACTGAACACACTAATGTTAAATTTTTTATGGGCACCTAATAGACCTAGGATTGCATTAAAGAAACATACTAATAGCTGGTCTCAAGGGGGTATTTCTTTTCCAGACTTTAATTTATATACTATCTCTTCTATTGTAGAAGTTATTACTTTATTAATAGATCAGTCATATGTCACAAAATGGAAAGATTATTGGGAGCTAATTAGTATACACTTCATGAAAATCTCCTTAACACATAAAAATATGATTGTAAATAACTCCATGTTATGGTTACTAAAGGAATTTTGTACTTCACCTATTACACCTAAACATATGGTTTGTTACCCATTAAATATTATTATTAGTTACCGTAACTTTATATTCATGCACCCTAAGTATAGGGAATGGAATTTTATTGTATTTCCTATAATGTATACTCAGGGTATGCTTTTGTCATCTACTTCTGAAGGAACTCATTTAACTATAGATAATGATCTAAAGTACTGGTATCAGTTGATATCTGATAATAAAGTTAAAAATCTAGATTTCTTAAAACAAGAATTTGATCTAAGAGAAACTTGCTGGTTAGAGGTTCAGACCTTTAGACAACATCTCATTAATAAAATAGATTTAATGTCTATAACTGTTAAAGAATCTATTCCAACACTGATTGATTACTTGATATTAAATTTACAACATAAAGTTTCTGATAACTTTATGTATGTATGAAAGTTTACCTTTATCAGACAAACTTTTTACAGTGTGGATTCATACTGGAATTATTTCACTTCTATTAATGGGGACCCACCAAATCAACAAGATAAACAATATATATTGGAATCTGCTTATAGAACTACGTCTTCCATTGTCTGGATACTTTATACATGGAAATTTTTACATAGATGATTAAATCTTGAGGTATCGGCTGTCTATCCTCCTATCAAACTGTATATTTCTGCTATGTAGAAGTACTTGGGCAGTGAGGTTTATTCAGGGTTATGATTATGTGCTACTTATACAATGACCCCCCATTAATATTCAAAAATGTGCACGCTGACTGGTCAGCGTGCACATTGTAAATCAGAGTTATATTATGGAAAAAGGTCTGGTCGCCCAGACTTTTTCCATTACTATAACTCTTTTTTTACAGCAATGGAGAATGCAAGATCTCCGTTGCTTCATACTGTCTCGCTATGTTAAACAAGTTTAACATAGCGAGACAGCTTTAAAAAAATCAACGGAGATTTTGCTTTTTACAGACTGTTTCGCTATGTTAAATGGGTTTAACATAGCGAGACAGCTTTAAAAAAGCAACGGAGAATCTCTTAAAGCTGTCTCGCTATGTTAAACCCATTTAACATAGCGAGACAGTTTTGAAAAAAGCAACAGAGAAAGCAAGATCTCTTTTGCTTTTTACAAACAGTCTCGCTATGTTAAAGGAGTTTAACATAGCGCAACAGCTTTAAAAAAAGCAATGGAGACTGCTAGCCTTTTAGTATGGAATTTTGCCTCAGATACCCTACACATTTGTTTGTAGGCTGGCTGATGGTGCATTTGTTATCTTTTAGCATAAGCTGTTTGGATACTTTCCAGTGTCCATGTAGTACACTTCTGGATTCACAAATCATGCGATGTAGTTTTTGATGTT
>NW_025049093.1:0-27500 GCF_019279795.1 Protopterus annectens | reverse complement strand
TCCCTTACACAAAGGAGGCAACAACACTGACATCTCCAATTTCTGCCCCATAGCCATTCTCTCCCTAGCTCTAAAATTCTTGAAAAATGTGTTCACCTTCAACTTTTACCTTGCCTTTTAGACAACCACCTGCTAACCCCGACGCAACATGAATTCAGACCCAGACACAGTACCACCACAGCCCTACTATCCTTTCTTGATAACATTAACCGTGCCCACGATTCTGGCAATATTGTATCCACCCTTCTCTTGGACCAGTCTAAGGCCTTTGGTACAATTTCCCATAGCCTACTTTTGTGCCCTCTCAACTTAATCTCGCCTCCTCTTCTTTAAATTGGTTTTCCACTTACCTTTCTAATAGACAGCAGGCCATCAAGTAGAATAATTGTACCTCCTCCTACCTTGACATGTGTCCCCCAAGGTTCTATCTTGGGCCCTCTACTATTCAACATCTTCATTAACAACTTCCATCATTGTATACCAAATGCTAAACTTGTCCAATACGCAGATGACTCTACCATTATCTGCTCTGCTGAATCCCTCCCCAATGTCATGCAAGTAACCCAAGCTGCCTTCAACAGCACAGAGACATGGATGCAAAACAATCTCTTAGCTCTCAATGCATCCAAAACCAAAATTGTGATCTTTAGCCCATCTAAAACACCAAAATAGACAATACAAGACTCCTATCGAAATAGTCTCTCATACTAAGCTTCTAGGTGTCCTTATCAATGAACAACTAAAATTTGATATTCACCTTCAAACTAACATCAGGAAAACTCGCCAGAAACTCGGAATGCTTTATTGGTACAGTTTCTACCTTACCTCTTCATCTAAGCTTACCCCTCCCTAAAACATACCTTCTTCCCTCTGTCATGTACGGAGCACCTCTCCTTGCCAGTCTTCAAGCCACCCTTAAAGCTAAACTGGCATCCTGTTAGAATAAAATCTCCAAGTTTGCTACCAGCGCTAAATCCTCCTCCAGTCACTGTGATTCCTTACACTCCTTGAACTGGCTGGAGATCCCTAACTATCTCTCTTGTGTTCAACTCTCACTTTGAATATTATGTAATCAAGTTAATTTAGTATGATGTTTAAAAAGGCTTCTTGACTTATGGGTAATTGTTCTGATGAAGTCCAGTTACCAGAGGACGAAAGTGCTTAACCTCTATTGTTGTTTTAGGAGTTATTTTAAGTAATAAATGTATGTTTTGAGCAGTACTCTACTCTGAAGACTTTTCCCACCAGCGTGACTGTTCTTGGTTTCTGGATTGATTTTGTTGCTTTATATTCAACTCTCTACTGCTCATAAACACATTTTCAACCAATCTCATGCATCTTCCTGATTGAACTCTCAGATTTAATAATCAGAATCTCCTTGAAGTACACAAAACATCACGTACTCCTGGGCAACTTCCATTTTCGTGCAACAGAAAAAGAAAAAAGAACTCACTTCCTCCCCATATCTGAACTACCCAGAACCTCTCCACTTTTAAGACTTTGCTCCAGTCATCTCTCTGTCTCTCTCCTATCTGGCAGTGCCCTGCTCTCTCCCCTCCTAACTTTCACCCTATTACTCCCACTTCCTTCAACCTTCCTCTCTCAGAATTCTACCCAACTCTCACCATGCTTGTCTCCTCCTTCATCTTTCTTTACTATTACTTGCTCCGTTTAATACCTTTAGTTTGTGTAGGCATCTGCCTGCCACATGTGTATTATCTCATTATAGACCTGAAACTACTGTTATGACATACCACAAAAATATATTATTGCTGCTACTATAACTAAATCAGTGTTTCTATTAATTTGTGTAAAAGTTAGTATTAACTTCTGCTGAGTTTGCTTTTGTAATATCATGTATTAATTTTTTGTATTACTTCTTGTTGATTTTTGTTTTGTATGTATGTACTTTGGAGCTTTTCTCCCCGGGCCTCCATTGAAAAAGGGCTCATCTCGGTCCAGTGGACTTTCCAGGTTAACAAACTGCAAATAAATGAACAAATGGATACCAACAATTCCTCAGCATTGTTCCTCATCCAGGACAGCCACCAAGAGATGTAGTCTCCCACGATTGCCCCACCCCCCACACACCGATTCCTCTGATAACTAAATTCCTTCAGAAAACCAATGCATGTAGACAGTGGGTCATCTTCGTAGCACCATTCTGGCTCCACCAGATATGCTTTTCCTTGCTGTGGCCTCATCTTGAGGAAGAAATTTTGTTGTCCTTACCTTTTGGACATTCATTTCCTTCATTTACCTGCATGGTATTTCCACTTCCATTAATTGTCAGAAACAGTTTAATCCTTCCAGGAGTTATTGATCTAACTACAGCATCTCAGTAACCAGCAACATGAAAGATTTATACAACTACAGGGAAAAAGTTTTCCATTTAGGTGCAGAAGACTAATGAGGAGCCTACAACAGCCCATCTGGCATCAACTGTTTTTAACAAAGGAGTAGTTATTATTCAGTTAAAGTTAATTTGGTAGCCATATATTCCTTCTGTGACCGCTTTTCCTCAGCATTGCTAGCCTCTCACATTTTCTACTCGACATCACTTGTAATGAAACCTATCCCTTCCTAAGATTTAAATTTCGTCTTAGGTTCTTTAACTAAACCTCAGTTTGAGCCATTTAATACTAATGTTCATCATTCCCAGATGCAGAGTTTCCTCATATAATGACAAGTCTCTCTTTTTTCTCATTTGACTGCTGATTCAGCTGTGGTCTCCTCAGCTGCTTGCTGAAATAGAAAGTCCTTTGCTTCATCCAGTCAAACTCATCCTGATAAAGAAGAAAAAATGGTTATATCTTCAGTGTAAAAGGATGTCTAGCCTTTACAATGCTAAATTATCAAGGTTATTTGGGGAAATTTATTCTACAATGTGGGTACAGTTTGGATGATTTTGCTGCATTATCTGCAAAACAAAAGTATAAATTACGTTTTGTCATTTTACTTGGGGTTTCAAATCATGCGTTGAGAGCTGCACTTGAATGTGCAGATAGTATTGAGAAATGTTGCTTCTTCTGCCATATTAAGATGGTATGTTTGGTTATGTAATGACAACTTCTCTGATTTAAAAGACAAAGTTTTGAATGGACCTTTAAGTTCTGAATTGGTGTTTGTGCCTTCTCTAACACAAATTCTTAAACAGTGGGATGATAGAGGCAGAGTTAATACATGGGGTATCTAGGATGTTCCATGTACCCAAGTTTCCTCAAACAAGGTGTCTTCCTTCAGTGTGCAGAACAAACAAAAATCCCAACTAAACAGAAGTCTGGGATCCAAAAGGAAATGGCAGGAGGTTAGTTTTTTCAAAACCAAACAAGAGTGGTTCATTTCATTTCATAAAAGGATCAATCCCCTGCTAAGGAACGACTATGACGAGTAACAGAGCAGCCCTCCCTTCCTTCTCTTCCTCCAGGTTTTGTCTTAACCCTACAGCCTGGTCACAGATGCTCTCAGACAAATGGGTTCCGAGAATAGTTTGGAGAAGGATACACTTGGCAGCGGATAGAAAATCCTCCCCCTTTCAGAGGAAATCCCCCACACCTACCAGACCAGACAGAATTGTTTCATAGGTTGAGGTTTGTACTACGCTAACTACCCTTGCAAGCCATTTTAAGCCTAGCCAATTATCCCCTGTGAGATTCAAACCCTGTACTTTGTGTTTGCAAGGCAAACACCTTAACCATTAGGCCATCCTCCCTTTCCTCCAATGCTCCATCACATGGGAGAGGCAGTGCTGATAGAACCAGTGCCTGTGATACACAACAGCAAAGGATTTTATTCCAAAATCTTTTAGGTACTAAAAAGGATTACTCCTGGAAACCCATCCTAGAATTGTCCTTTCTAAACACCTTTGTAAAAGTTCTGAAATTCAGAATGCTTCTCTTGAAGTCTGTCAGTCCTAGCATTGCTTCCAGACCACTGAATCATGTTGAATAGATCTCTTGGGCTCTTTATCATATTACTGTTGCTCGCAATTTCAGGAAAGTTTTGAGATTTGCTGTGTCTTGCTTATATTATCAGTTTTCTCCATTACCCTTTGGCCTGTCTACTGCATGTGTTTGCAAAATGTCTGGTTCCAGTAGTTGCCTATTGCAAAATCCTAGGCATCCACATTTTTCCTTATTTAGATTACACGCTGACTTGTATAGATTCTGTATCCAGGGGCTTGGAGTCATTCGACAAGGTTGCATCCCCTCTCCCACCCAGGCTTCAAATTGAACCTTCAAAAGTCCTTCCTTGCACCCTCTGAATTGTTTTCCTGGGGTGTTGTATGGACACAATTAAAAGGATGGCATTCCTACCAGAAAAGGTTGTGACTTATCTGGGTATTTTCTTGGATTTCTTTCTTCTAGACTTGGCCTCAGCAACAGAGTTCTAGGCCTCATGTCATTGGTGATCTTCATGATGCTTCTAGCCAGACTACAGTTGAGAAAAATTCAGTGGTACTTGAAGAATTGTTGGACCCACTACCTTAATCCATTGGATATCCAGGTACCAGTACTACGGTTTGTGAAACAAACTGTACTGATGAAGGGATCAGTTGTCTCTCTGAATCTTGGACTCTTTCTTCCTATCCCAGTCTCCACTGTCTAGATGGGCTCTTCAGATTTTGTTTGAGGAGCAATGCCCAAGCGAATTTAAGTGCAAGGCTTGTGGGGATATCAATGCATGCTAAAGCGCACAAATGTAAAAATGCCTTAAAAGTTCATCACCATTTATGGACTCTGGGTCCTGTTCTAGTGGACAGACAACACTGGTGTGATGTGGTTCCTGAGTAGGCAAGAGAGTGCAAGGTCATACTCTTTTCCTGTTGTCACTGATTGCCTGGAGTTGGCTCTACAGCATTCTCTGACTCTTCATGCCTCATACATTTTGTCAGAGGAAAATACAGTGGCAGGCAGACAAAGCAGATCTTGGACAAACTCTCACGAGTGGAAGCTTCTTGTAGGTATCTTGCAGGAATTAATCCAGGTATGGGGGACATCTCAAGTAGGTCTGTTTTTCAAAACAGACAGCCCAAAAATGTCTGGTGAAGACCTTCTTGCAGCCATATTTGGAAGACAGATGCTCTGTTATTCCCAAGGTCTGGAATGTTCCTGTATGCATTTCCACCCTTTCCAGTAATTTCCAAGGTACCTGTAAAGATTCAGAAAGAGATACCAAAGGTCATTGTGGTATCCTCCTTTGGTCAGGTAGATTTGTTTTTTCATTTTAATGGAGTTGGCAGAGAGCAATTACCACAAGTGTCCTCACACACACTGGATATGCTCATACAGCATCAGAGGAGACTTGCACCCCATCTTAGAGCAATGGCAGCTGAACAGTCTGATTATATCTTAAAATCCTTTAGGTGCTTATTCCATGAGGATGTGCAGCACAAATTTAAGGAGGCAAGAAAACCTACAGTTGTAATATCTTAGTGGAAGAGGTTTTCTAAGTGGTGCTTAGCCAATAACAGAGGTCTCCAAAGGGTTTAAATCCCTCTAGTTTTGAAATATTTGTGTGAGCTACTTAGATGTTTTTTGTAGGCCTCTATCAAAGTGCATCTTGCGACCATCTCTGCTTGTCTGCCATGGACCCCCCCCCCCCTTTGTGGTTTTTGAAATTAATGTTGCATGTACAACTCCCTCAAAAGTAAGTTCCGCTCCCTGGGTTCTCAACTTTGTTCCTTGAAAAGTTGACCTTAGCCCTCTTTTTAACCTGCCTGTTGTGCTTATTTACGGTTCATTACTTGAAAGACTTGTTTACTTGTTGCTCTGACATCTGCAAGGTAAGTTTCTGACCTGCAAGCTTTCATGAAGTGCCAACCCTGTTTTTCACAAGGTTAGGATTGTGTTGCATCATTCATGGCTAAAGTTTTTTTTTCTGAATTTACCTTTAATCAAGCCATCAATCTCCCACTGTTTGCGCCTTTGTTTTTTTGGACCAGGATAAAAGATTATGCATACCTTTGATGTGCACAGGTTGCTTAGGTAATACTTTGGCAGGGTTCACTTGCCTAGGGCCTTATCCTCTTTGATAGCATATTGGAAGGAGGTGGACTGTAGAGGCAGCAGCCTGGTCCTCTGTTCATACTTTCACAAAGCACTACAGAGTAAATTCCTTTTCAAAGTCCAGTGTAGTCTTTGCCATGATCATTCCCCAGAGGCTTCTGGATCCTTACCGTTTCACTTGCCAGGTAGTGTAAGCTTTGAGAGTCTATTCAAAGTGCCACTGAGGCAGTGGGAATGATTAACATAGTACAGTTGCACAAGTCCTACTTACCTGCAACAGTTGGTTTGAATTCCTCACTGCCTCAATGGCAGCACCCACCTACTATCCCCTGGATTGGACATAGTTGAGGTGGGTTTCAACCTCTTTGATTCAGTTGTTTTGTTTGGTTTTTATATGGTATTGTGGCTGCCTGCAAATTTACTCTCGCTAGATGATCTGGCTTCAGGTACTTTCAGCACCTTTGTGGACGCTAAAAAGCCTGAGCTTACTTCTTGTGGCAGTTGAAGGGTTCTCTCTCAGAATTTGTACAGCCAATCGGCTGTCAAAGGAAGACAGAAGGAATGTAGTCTGAGCTTTTGAAAGCTGTCCAGTATTGAGTTACCTTGGCAGATAACTCAAAATACCACTGAGGCAGTGAGGAATTCAAACATCTACTGCTACGGGTAATTAGGACTTGCGGAACTGTACTTTCCTTTCAAGTATTTTTTTGGAAAACTGCTATCCTTGTGGTTTTAACTTCAGCGAGAACAGTTAATGCACTGCATGTCTCATCTTCCCCGTACCTGTTAATTATCTTCCACCCAGATAGTCACTTATAGAACTGATATGTGATATTTTATGTTCATGGTAGGTACACAAATTAATCTGAGCCAAGCTATACATTACTAGTTTTGTTTCCCAAGTATTCAAACAGGAGAATTTAAACTTCATTTTTTTGGATGTTCATAGGCAACTACTTTTTTGTCAATCCAGAACCAAGGAATTCAGGAAGGATCTGCAACTGTTTGTTCTATTCCACACCCAAAAAGGGTTGTACTATTTCCAAGATCACTTCGTCCAAGTGGACTTCCGATTGCATTACCATTCAGCTGGTATATCTTTAGCTGTAAGACCAAAAGCACACTCACCGAGAGCTCAGGTCATGTCTAATGCTTTCCTTCACAATTAAGAGATTACAGCAGCTGATACTTTATCATCTTTACGTACCGTTGTCAAATACTGTAATGTCAGCATTTCATAAAGGGTTTAGGCTTCCTTCAGCATGATCATTCTCAGAGGTTTGCTGTTGTAAGCTACCCTGTGTCAGCTGAGGACCCTGTCCATTGGTTTCCAGTGTCTGGATAGGACTAGAAAAGCCTCTACATTCCCAGAATGTTAGATTGTTCTGGTCCCTGTCTGGAGAGATGAACAAACCTCCCACCATTCCCCTCCTAAACTGTAATTTTCTGAGGGGCATATACAGATGCGTTTTCTTTGTCCTTGCGCCTTCCTTATTAGTTAGGATGCACCTTTTGTTGTGAAGAGAGTATAATCAGTCTTTCACAAAGTTTGGAGATCTCAAGCAGTACTAGACATTTGCAGTTCGGTGAGGAGCTCACGTTAGTGAGGGATTCATTGCTGGGCAGAATATCACCGAAAGCAACCAGTCCATTGGTTTCCAGTGTCTGCACAGAGAGCAGACAAATCTGACATTCTGGTAAGTACATAACTTATGTTTAACTCATTATGTCCTGAGCAGCAGGAATGCTATTTAATCCCCTTGATTCCTGAAGTCTTTCAAGCTAGGAAATCATTTGCTTCTTGAGAGGTTTTCTCCCAGATAGTATATGGTGCATGTTACAAAAAATGCAAAATATGAAAGTTCATTAGATGAAGGGTTAAACACTGGTCTTATCAAAATTTTGTCTGGTAACACTGAATTTATATTGTGAATTTATTAAAGAAAAATTATATTTTTACTGCCGGAATATGTTGGTATTATGGCTAAACAAATGATCATATTTTTGTAATAATGCTACACAGACCCATTTTATCAGTGAGTGAATTGTTTGTGTGTTCAAGAGCTTTCTGGTGATGTATGACCAGAATGGGTAGCACTTTGCACTTTTGTGATATTGCACAGTCAATGCATATTATGAAAATCATTTTCACAATATTTTTAAACAACAAGGTTAGTCTACAGAAATGCACGATTGTGTGCCTTAACTGTGCATAAAATGACAATATTTGTTTGCATGCAGGCAACACAGTTTTTACAATAATTCTGATATATAAATATAGCTAATATTCATAATTGCTTTACCAAAAAATATTTATAACTCTGGAAGCTTTCAGATTGCTCACCATATTTAAATGCCAAGTTTTAACTAACTCATATGGCTTGTATATGCTACCCCAAACATGACTGTTTGGTACTCCATTTCTGCATAATTCATGTAAATGTAGAAAATGTCATATTTTTCATAACTTTTTGCAAATTATTAGTAACTTGTAACCCTGTACATCCAGCGCTATTTTGTTGCACTTGCCCAGCAATTCATGTCAGTTTTTAGATGGTAGCCTGGTCTATTGTGCTGGACCTACTGTTTGAGTTATTAGGCTCAACATTAGAATATTATTTATTTATTTGCAGTTGGTTTACCAGGATAGTCCATTGGGCCAAGATGAACCAGTTTTCAATGGAGTCCCGGGGAGAAAAGCTCCAAAAACAAGCAAGGTTACAATAGGTTTTAGATTACAAATGTTCCAGACTAGAGCAAAACATTACAAATAGTACAGACTAGTGAAAAACATTACAGATGATACAGATTAGTAAAAAAGGAACATTACAGTATAAATACTGAGAAGCATTACATCTTAGGAAGCTTGCACTTAAGAGGTGCATTCTAATACATTCTTTGTAAATAGCTTGGTAAGTACAAGGGAAGGATGTATGAGTTAGGAGAGAAAGTAAAATGGAAATTTATTGTTATTAATACAGTATATCCCATGCAAATAGTTAAGCCTGTGCTTGTATTTCTATGTTTAGCATAACACCCACTTTTTTGAAGACTGTCCTCGTATGGCAGTATCAACCAACATGTTTTCTTTTGTCAATATGAATATGTAAAAAGTCTCATTTTTTAATTATCTTTTACAAACATTTTTCATTAACTCCAGTCCTGTACATCCCGTGGTGATGTTTTTGCTTTTGGCACCTATTTTATCCTATCAGTATGCAGACGCTGCCATGCCTCCTAACCTATAATCTATTTTTCAGAAAATATTAATATTAGCATTAGAATAATGTTAATAATATAGCGTATGTCAAATAGTTGTCAGATTGTTTCTGTTATAGGTTCGTAGGAAGTTACTAGGCTAATGGCCCTAGGGCCTTACAAGGCTAGCCATGTTATACCCGTGTTCCCTAATTGACCTTGGTTAGATGGTTGTTATTCACAGAGTGAGTCTATGATCAGCACCGACTGCCCCTGTCCATGGAGGATGCAGTTTCCACCCCTGGGTTGAATTTACTGTCTCCCATCCAGTTGTCTAGGTTGCGCTTGAATAGGGTCATTGGTGGAGCTCTGCTTCACATGAATTGGGAATTTATTCCAGAGGAGCGGCAGTTTCTGGGAGCTGTATCTGTTTCTCCGTCATGTTCTGTTAATATCACAGACTAGGTTGAGATCCCCTGGAAGAGTGACTTTTATCACATTTGATTTGCAGATGTGCAGGATTTCCATTAGGGCAGGGTCAGGGACTGCTCTGTATGTCAGGCACAAGTCACTTCTCAGCGGCATGTAGGATACAGAGTGCAGTGAAAGGGTTTTCAGTCTTTCCACACAGGTCATGTTTTGGAGGTCCTGAATTTTGTTTGCGGGAAACCTCTGTAGTTTCTCCTGTTGTTGCAGGTGGTCTGGTGATGTGCATACAAAAGGAAGCATTGTACTCTGTGGTCTGATGAGGGTCGAGTACAGAGGAGTTATAGCATCCTTTGTCTGAGATGTGATCCCTTACTTATGAGATGCGCAACATAGAAGGCTTTCCTTACCACTGTGTTCACATTGTGATCAAAGTTTAGATTATCAACCTGTGTCCCCAAATCTCGCACCACTGGGTTTGTGCTTAGGGGGATGTTGTCAATATTGTAATTTGCAGGGATTTCCTCTTTGCCAAAGGGGATAATAATGCACTTTTTGCATTTAGTTTTAGTCTGTGTCTTTGGCACCAGTCATTTTTTTTTGTGTTAACCCCTTTTGTAACATGTTAACATTGTTTAGGGACTGCTTGCCCCCAGTTTGTAATCATCAGCGAACTTGGTAAGCCACAGGCCATGTAGTTTCTCCTGGACCTCCAAGAATAGATGCCAAACAATAGAGAACCCAGTACTGATCCTTGTGATACGTCACTAGTTAACTCGTCTACTGGTAGAGGTGAAATTCCCAACTTTGACAGTGTGCTTTCTGTCATTGACCCAGTTGGCTACCCATATAGGTGGTTAATCCCCAGCTGGGAGAGTTTCTCAGTGATACTGGAGGTGGGGATTTTGTCAAAAGCCTCGGTTAAGTCAAGCTAGGCAGTATGTACAGTTTTTTGGCTTCGTCCTGGGCTTTGATGACATTCTCGAAGATGTCCAACAGGTTCAGTAAGCATGATCTACCCTTAACAAAGCCAAACTGAGTTGGGTCAAGAGTTTGAAAGTCGCCTATGTCCTTGTTGGTAAGGTCAGTGATTATTCTTTCCACAGCCTTGCAAATAAGGCTAGTCAGGGTTATGGGTATATAGTTCCCAGGTTTGGTTGATGGACCCATTTTGTGCATGGGATTATTGTTGCTGTTCTCTACTGTGCTGGAACGTAGCCAGTGCTCAAGCTGAGGTTAAAGAGAGAGAGCCAACTGGTTCTGCTAGTTCTTGTTTTAGATTGTTTAGTAAGCAGCCTGGGATGTCATCTGGTCCCATAGAGGCCTTGTTTTTGGCCTTGGAGAGGACGGATATGACCTGCTATTTGGAGTTGCTAGGTAGAGAACTGATCTCCGGTATGCTTTGGGGTATGACTGGAGGGGATGGGGGTGAAGTTTGTGCCAAATCTATCAGCTAGCAGGTTGGCAATTTCTTCAGGTTCAGTACGAGAGGTACCATCCACTATAAGTTTTGCACATAGTTGGGCCTTTTCCTTTTAGATTTTGGACGTAGCTAAAGAATACTTTAGGGTATCCTTAGCTAGGGATGCTAATTTAGCTTCATAACTAGATTTAGAGGACTTTACAAGATACCTGATTGGCTTGTTCAAGCTGTGGAGGGTATTCTTCTGCTGACTTAGTTCCCTCTTGTTTTTAGACATCAGTTTCTTCCTTTTGGTATATGTTGTATATTCTCTATACTTGAGGTCCACCAGGGTGGCCTGTTTTTTCAGGAGGACCTGGTTTTGATCCGGTCAGGTACAGCTGAGCCTGTACAGTTGTTTAGGTGGTTATACAGGGCATTTATGTACTCCTCTGCATACAAGTCATTGTTGGCTATGTTAGCGGGGGGGGGGGGGGTTGAAACTTTTTGTACCATTGCCTGTTAGGCTGTAGTTTGCTTTGGAGACAGTTTTCAGTTCTTTTTCTCCTGTGTGGGTATCTGGTCTGATCGTTACTTTGAATAAGGCAGATTTGCCCAAGTATGTTTCAGTATCTTTTTTTCCTATCATCCACTATTGTTATTTCCCTCACATATGTTGCTCCCTTGTACAACATACATTCCTGAAGTATTAGCCTTCATAATAAACTATTCCTGATGTTGCTAAGTTGTGATTTAAACAATCACTCATTGGTGGATGACATCTTATTAGATGCCACCTTTTACTGTCATATTTAGTAACCCTAACTGCTTGTAAAAGCCCCATATGACAGTATCACCCTACACTTTTTATGTATTAAAGAAAATATGGAAAGTATTTTATGTATCAAAGAAAATATAGAAAATATTTATTGTGTAATCTTGTGCAAGCACTATTCACTAATGACATCCCTGTACATCCCACATCGACTCTTCACTGTGCATGCCTGTCCGATTATTTTATGATACAATTGTTAAATTATTCTGTAATGCAGGAACCACCAATCATGAGATATTGATTATAATATTCAATTCCTAGTAAAATTAATAACTTGTACCAAAAACAAGCAGTTATTATTGTGGACGGATAATGCTACACAGCTTCTCCAAATCTCATTTTTCATCTAGTAGCCACTGCTTGCATTGGCTTCTGTAGCACATCAATGTCAGTATTTGGCAATATTTGTAATTTTCATGACTGTCTGCAGACACTTTATTTGGGATGTGCAGGGCTTGAATAATGAATGGCTTTACTCTCCTCATATTTGCTTCCATGTGCTTCCTTGCATCCCGATCCTAATTTTACCATTCACTCTGGTAAGCAAAATCTACACGAATGAATAAATATATAATTAAGCAAATGAATGAGAGACTGGTGCTAATACACAGACAAGCTAATAATCATAACTGCAGAAAAAGAAATATATATTTTTATAAATTGCAACACCATCCTATGGATGCATATTCATACTAATGCCTTATTAAAGCAAACACCACAAAGTACAGTTTCTTTTCAGGAGATTTGAGAGGAAGTCTTCTCTACCTCAGTGACTGTACATCTTGCATTCATTGTTTTATTGCACATGCATATGTGTCTAGCTATTACAGACAGTTCAGTAACTGAACTTCAGATCTCGGAATGTTCGTGTTTCACTGTTGCAGTCATTACACTTGGGTTATCCTGCTGGCAGGCTACCCGCAGTCGGCCTGAATTCCAAAGTCCTGGTCCGGCGCTGGTTGTTATCGCCTCTTCCCTAACATCAGTGCGCCAGGGGTATTTAAGATGCAGCCGACGCTATTTTCTTCAGTCTTTCTTACCGCGCGGTGCCCGAAGCAAAAGCAGTTCACAAGTGCCGGTCGGCCGACTCCTGAGATTTTCGAAATTGAATTTCAGAACCGAAGTCTTCAATAAAACTAAGTACCCCATTGGGTAAACTTTTTTCTTGCTCCAGACCGATGTCAGTAAAAGTTAACAATTGTATTGCTTGTGGGAAGCAAATACCTCATAAGGATTTTCACTCTTACTGTATTCCTTGCCTAGGCCCTGACCACGATGTTGCTATTTGTCAGTTTTGTGCTAGATTCAACCAACGCACTATTGAGCGTCGGTTTGATTTTGCTTTGCATTACTTTGGCCGAAGGTTTAACTACATAATGCCGTCAGAACAACCGACGACCGGAATTCATAAAAAATGCAAAGACAAAGAAAGGGACAGGCGTCCGAGGTCCAAAACCGACGACGAAGCCTCTTCTAGGCCAGTCGCCGGTTCTCAGTGAGGTGCTTTCGCAGCCCCTAACACCCGCTACCTCAGAGCCACAGACCACCTCCGACTCCCACGTGGAGACAACTAGGCCTCTGGAAACTCAAGGTATTAGGGCTACAGAAACTATTCCCTCAGATGGGTCCATAGCCGCTGAGCAGGCATCTGCTTCTGAGGGTGTTTTCAGACCTACACAGCTTACTATCAAGTCCACTTCAGCAGCCAAGGCAAAGTCTAAAACACCACTAAAGACAAAGAAACAAATACAACATTCTCCTGGACAGTCATACATGCCAAAGAAACAGGTGCTTAAAATGGCCAAGGACCTAATTACTTGATCAGGGGTTCCCATCCCCCTCCTGATAAAAGGCCTAGGCAAGGCACTGACTATGACTACTCTGACCAGGTCTCGGTTTCCTCTGATTCCTCTTCAGAACAGGGATATTCTCTTCCTCCCTATGAGGACTCTGATGCTGAAGAATCTATCCCTTCAGCCTCTCCTCCTGACTCTTTTGGGGAAACCTTGCACACCATGAGGGAGCATTTCCATTGGGAGAGCCAGGATTATTCAGAATCCAAGAAAATGCCCAGAGACTTTCTTTTACTGCCTCAGCACAGGCCCCTTGCTGTTCCCCCTGTACTAGATATTGTTTGTTTTTTTCTGAATCCAGTTTGTCTCCTGATTCTTTACCCCCTGCACCAGTCAAGTCAGATAGGTACTACAGGGTCCCAGACTCTCATAAATTTCTTCATAAAAACCTTGCTGCTGACCCAGAAACAATTTCTCAGGGTCCCAAAGGGGTCAAGGCTTCCACTTAAAAAAAAATCTGTTCCCTCTGATAGGGATTCTAGAGCACTGGATAGATGGGGAAAACAAGTTTACACTTCTGCTACTTTAGCTGTAAGGGCTTTAAACTGCCAGTTTCACATGCTTAAATATCAACAATACCTAATGTCTTTGCTAAAACAGAAAATGCTTGCAAGCTCAGAATGTCCTGACAATAAGGAGATGCAGGATTTATCGCATGCAGCTGAACAAGTGGGAAAGCATACTCTGCAATGTGGTTTTGATTAATTAGAGGCTTCTTGCAGAGCCACAGTTACAGGTTCTGTCATTTGAAGGCATGCTTGGCTTAAAGAGCAAAGTTTACCTGATCATGTTAAAGCAAAATTATTGGATGCTTCATTACAGCATGATACTTTGTTTGGTGTAAGGCAGAAGAGGTGTTAAAGAAAATGGAGAATAAAGCAAAATCAATGCAGACAGTAAAGGATTTCTTACAGGTTCAGCCACCTAGATTTAGAAGGAACTGGCCTTCTAAAAATTGGTCCTTTCCAGTGTCAGACAGGCCACAAAGAGGCAGATGCAGACGCCCAAGAGGCAGATCTCAGCCCCAAGGCTCATACAGACCTAAACAATGGGGTGCTTCAACCCCCAAAGGCGGAGAAGACAAATCACAACCTTATAGGAAACGGTCCCAATGACTTCCCTCTACAAATGCCAAGCACTTACTTTTTGGCAGCACTCTTAGGGGGAAAACTAGCACTTTTCTCACAAAATTGGCACATGATCACCCAGGACAAATGGGTACTGAATATTGTTTCTCAGGGTTACAGGTTCCACTTTCACACCCTACCAAGGCCAAAAGGTATGCCAGACCTGCCACCAAATCAATGGGCAGAGGCACAAAAACAAATATCTGCGCTTATGGACATGAGAGCTATTCAAAAAGTACCACAGCAAGAACAGGGGCAAGGATTTTACTCAAGACTTTTATTGGTACCCAGAAAGGACAAAGCCTGGAGACCAGTATTGGACCTGTCAATTCTAAATACTTCCTGGATGTTCCAAAATTCAGAATGTTGACACTGCAGCAACTTCTACCCGTGCTGGGCAAGAAGGCTTGGCTAGTTACTTTGGACCTCAAAGAGGCATACCTGCATGTCCCAATCAGACAATCTTGCAGAAGATACCCCAGATTCATAGCTGGCTCAATGCATTACCAATTCTCTGCACTGCCCTTTGGCTTATCTACTGCGCCCAGGGTCTTCACAAAAAGCCTGGCACCAGTAATTGCATTTTGCAGACGAAAAGGAATTCAAATATATCCCTACTTGGACGACTGCCTTATTCAAGCAGAGAGCAAGGACATTCTACTAAAGCATCTGGCGTTTGTAAAAAGATTACTAATTTGCCTAGGGTACACAGTAAACGAAAAGAAATCAAAGCTAGTGCCCTCTCAAGAAATGATATTCCTGGGAGCAAGCTTAAATACAACTGCCCAGATAGCTTATCTCATGCCAGGCAAGCAAAGGCAACTGACTCTATGTCCTTCAAGAATGCAACTGCAGTCATAACATATGGGTTGTCTTGCCTCAGGCAGCCCCCGGTCGGCCGGATTCCAAAGTCTGGGTCCGGCGTCGGCTGGTGTCACCTCCTCTCCGACTTCAGAACGGCTGGAGTATAAAGGCATCGGCCGGCGCCATCTTCTTCAGTCTTTCTTGCCATGTGGTGCCCGAAGCAGAAGCAGTTCGCAAGTGCCGGTCGGTCAGCTCCTGTGTTTTCAGTACCGAAGTCATCTAAAAGCTAAGTACCCCGTTGGGGAACATTTTTTCGTGCCTCAGCCGATGTCAGAACAAATTGAGAAAGTTAATAATTGTTTGTCTTGTGGTAAACAAATACCTCATAAGGACTTCCATTCTTATTGCCTACCTTGCCTGGGCCCAGACCACGACGTCTCGGCCTGTGCTTGCTTTAATAAGCGCACTCTCAGGTGCCGGGCAGAATTTGCCGAAGACTTTTTCAACGAATCTTTCGCTTATATCATGCCGTCGGAACAACCGACTACTCAATCTTCCAAAAAACGAAAGGACCGGGACCGACATCCTCGGCCCGTGTCCTCCACCGATACTCCTAAACCCTCCGAGTGCTTGGTCCTTCGAAGTGGTAATTCAGCCGCTCCAGGCTGGCGACACAGCGTTAACTCGTCGCCGGTCTCGAGTCTACACCGGTGCCGGTTGTTGACTTTCCTCCAGAAACCGAAGTTCTGAATCTACCCGACACCATTCCTGTGGACAAGGTTACTCCTGCACGTGGGGCAGCTAGGCCTCCTGTATCCATGTCCATCAAGGCCTTTGCGTGCTAAGGCCGCCAGCCAAACCAAGGCCCATCCTAAACCTACTGCCCAGGCCCCTTCTTCTGATAAACAGATCATGTCTCTTGCTGCAGACCTTATTTCTCTTATCAGGGGGTCTCAGCCTCATCCAGACAGAGGTTCTCAGCCGCCTGCAGAGAAAAGGCCCAGAACTGAGCAGGCCGACAACCTCTCTTCAGATGAAGCCTCTGGGGATTCTGAGCCTTCAGATACCAAAGAAGAATCCTTCCAGGCCTATGAGGACTCTGATGCTGAGGAATCAATTCCCTCTGCCTCTCCTCCAGAGGATTTTTCCTTCGGTGAAGTCTTACATTCTATGAGGGAGCATTTTAAATGGCAGGGTCAGGAATTCTCCGATTCCAGGAAAAGGCTACGTACCTTCCTCAAGCTACCCCAGCACAGGCCTTTAGCTATCCCTCCTGTTGTGGATGTCCTGGATGATGTTTTCTCCGACTCCAGTGCTAACCCTGATTCTCTCCCTCCAGCTCCTGTCAAGCCAGACGGATATTATAGGGTCCCTGACACCCACAAACATCTCTTTAAGGCCCATTCTGTGGATCTAGAAACTATTTCACAGGGCCCCAAGGGAGTGGCTATTTCCACAGCCAAGAATCCACTGCCAGCGGATAGGGAAGCTAGGTCCCTGAAGAGATGGGGTAAAAAAGTTTATACCTCTACCACCCTGGCCATGAGGTCACTTAACTGCCTTTTTCATATGTTTCAGTACCAGGATTTTTTACTGGATGATTTACAGAAAAAACTAGCCTCTCCAGAGCCTATTGATAGAAAGGCATTGCATGATCTAGTACATAACACTCAGCAGGTTAGCAATCGTTTTCTTCATTGTGGTTATGATGCATTGGAGGCTTCATGTAGGGCAGCTATGACTGGGGCTGTTATACGTAGACCTGCTTGGTTAAAAGAACAGCCACTACCAGACCATGTTAAAGTAAAGTTACTTGATGCACCTCTGGAAAAACAGAAGCTTTTGGTGCTAATGCACAAGATGTGTTGAAGTCCATTGAGGAAAAAGCAAAATCAGTACAGACAGTCAAAGATTTCCTCCAGGTTCAGCCACCCAGATTCAGCAGGAATTGGCCTTCAAAGAATTGGTCCTTTCCAGACACTGACAAGTTTCAAAGGGGAAAAACAGGTGTGCCCGAGGTAGAGGGCAATACCGAGGCTCCTACAGGGGCCGCCAATGGCAACCACCAAATCAAAGAAGTGGCGCAGGCAGCCCAGCTGCACCACAAGGACAACCACAATGACTCTACTTTCATACCACCTACAAAGGCTCAAAGAGAAGCTCCTTTGGGCGGAAAATTATCCTTATTCTCAAAAAACTGGCATATCTTAACCAAGGACAACTGGATTCTGGATTTAATAGACAAAGGTTACAGATTTCACTTCCATACTTTACCAATAAGACAAGGCATGCCAAACCTGCCACAGGCACTCATTCAAGTTTCAAAGCTGTTAAATGTAAAAGCAATAGAAAAGGTTCCTCCACAGGACAAGGACAGGGATTTTATTCAAGACTGTACCTTGTTCCAAGAAAGGAAAACAAATGGAGACCTATACTGGACTTGTCTACTCTAAATACTTATCTCATTGTGCCAAAGTTCAAAATGCTGACGTTGCAGCAACTCCTTCCCATGCTGGTCAAGGGGTCTTGGCTGGTCACTCTGGACCTCAAGGAGGCATACCTGCATGTCCCAATCAGACAAAGCTGCAGAAGATACCTCCGATTTCTTGCAGGGACAGAGCATTATCAATTCTCAGCATTGCCGTTTGGCTTATCTACTGAGCCCAGAGTGTTCACGAAATGCCTGGCATCAGTAGTGGCACACTGCAGACTCCAAGGGATTCAGATATACCCTTACCTGGACGACTGCCTCATACAAGCAGACAACAAGCAAACCTTGATAACAAACTTGGACTATGTCATTCAATTACTACAGGCCTTGGGATACACAGTCAACATTCAGAAATCAAGACTTCTGCCATCCCAACAGATTATTTTCCTAGGAGCCAAACTGGACACAAAAACACAGATGTCTTATCTCACAGAGGAAAAACAACAGCAGTTACCAGAGTACTTCAAAAGCCTAGCAAAGCTCTCTCAGCCGACTGCAAGGAAAATCCTGCAGGCCCTGGGATTCATGGCATCTTGCATTCTCCTGATACCTTTAGCAAGACTTCATATGAGAAAGCTGCAATGGTATTTAAAAAGCTTATGGTCCCAACACAGCCAAAGCCTAGAGGACGTAATCCCACTCATTCCATGTCTGCAAAGAGAATTTTTGTGGTGGGCTCAAGCAAGTCAGTTAAACAAAGGCATGTCTTTCAACAAACCTCAAGCAGGTCAAACTATTACAACAGATGCCTCAGACCATGGATGGGGGGCGCACATGGAGGGCAGATGCATTCAAGGCCAATGGACACCAAGGGAAAGGCATCTGCACATAAACCAAAAAGAGATGTTGGCAGTGATACATGCAATCGAGACTTTCGAAAAATCACTTCAACAAGGACAATTGCTAATAAGGACAGACAAACACCACTGTTATGTGGTATATAAACAAGCAGGGAGGCACTCATTCTTATCCCCTCAGCAGACTAACAATGATTCTCTGGGAAAAATCCCTAAGTCTGAAGATACATCTGCAATCCCAGTTTGTGCCAGGCAAGGCCAATGTACTGTCGGACAAGCTGAGCAGAAATTTCTTGGATCCACACGAATGGATGCTGCATCCTCACATTTTCTCACAAATAACAAGGACATGGGGAAGACCGGACATAGATCTCTGCTTCTCACATGAATCATCACCTGGAAAAGTTCTGTACAAGGACCCACCATCCTCTAGCCTGGAAAACCGATGCTCTCTCCTTCAGCTGGAAGTCCCTAACAATTTATGCATTTCCTCCTCTACCACTGCTGTCCAAGGTGATACTGAAGATCAAAGCAGAACAACCAACAGGCATTTTGATAGCTCCAGACTGGCCAAGGCAGCACTGGTACCCATTGCTGTTGAGCATAACTCAGACCAAACCGTGGCCTCTGCCCCTATGGCCTCTGCTTCTAACACAACACAATTACAGGACGGTTCATCAAAACCTGAAAACATTGCATCTGACAGCCTGGAGGTTACCATAACTCCTTCCGATATCTCTCTTTCCAAAAAAGTTCAAGAGATCTTACTGGAAGCACGCAGACCTTCCACCAGAATAACCTATTCAGCCAAGTGGAAGAGATTCATCATCTGGAATGCTAGCAGGGGTCAGGATACAGCAGTATTGAGTATACCTCAGATATTGGAATACTTGGCAGAAATGTTTCATACTGGTCTCTCATATTCTTCCATAAAGATTCATGCCTCAGCAATTTCAGCAAAATACAATTGTGATCCACCTGTGTTTTCACATCCTTTACTAAGACAGTTCCTAAGGGGGATAAAGAATATAAAACCTCCCAGGAAACCGCCAGTACCTGCATGGGACCTCAACTTTGTCTTGGAAAAATTAACTCTTCCTCCCTTTGAACCAGCAGCAACTTCAGAAATGCAATTTCTCTCATGGAAAATGGTTTTCCTATTGGCAATCACATCAGCAAGAAGAGTATCGGAGATACAGGCACTCATGGCAGTACCTCCTTTTCTCATTTTTCATCAGGAGTCTCTCTAAGAACCAATCCTTCATTCATGCCAAAAGTAATTTCCAGGGTGTCTCTAAATCAAGCCATTCACCTGCCTACTTTCTTCCCCAATCCTCAAAACAGGGGGGAAGCACTGCTGCATACTTTGGACATACACAGGCAACTAAGCTACTACTTGGACAGAACTAAGGCCACCAGAAAGTGTGACCAACTGCTTGTAGCCTATGCTGCTGGAGTACAGGGAAAAGCAATCTCCAAGCAAACAATTTCCAAATGGATTGGACACTGCATCAGATTCTGCTATTCCTTTCATGGAAAAGGTGTGCCAGCCAATATTAGGCCACACTCCACCAGAGCTATAGCCACATGAGGCTGCTACATGGAGCTCTGTGCATACATTTACCAAGCACTACAACCTGCCTTTATACTCCAGATCCCGAGCAGGCTTTGCTTCGGCAGTCCTGCGGGGCATTTTAGCTACACCATCACTTTCTTAGTTCCAACCACCCCCAGCTTGGCTATGGTATTCAACCCATATGTTATGACTGCAGTTGCATTCTTGAAGGACATGGTACAGTTTTGTACCTACCATAAATGTAGATGTCCGATAGATATGCAACTGCAGTCAGTTCTCCACCCTCCTACCCTCTGCAACCTTTTTATGGGTCCACTACCCTATTCCTATTAGCTGGGGTATCTCTATGGTGTATCTGTTTATTACTGTTGTGCATGTCTGGAATTGTTTATCCATTCACCAAATTTAGCCTTCCTAGGAGGGCACCTGGCATCTGGGGCAAGAAACACTGAAGAAGATGGCGTCGGCCGATGCCTTTATACTCCAGCCGTTCTGACGTCGGAGAGGAGGCGACACCAGCTGACGCCGGACCCAGACTTTGGAATCCGGCCGACCGAGGGCTGCCTGAGGCAGGACAACCCATATGTTATGACTGCAGTTGCATATCTATCGGACATCTACATTTATGGTAGGTACAAAACTGTACTTTACTTTCAAATGATGGCAACAAAGACCCAGCTACCTGCAAGAAAAATTCTGCAGGCTTTGGGCTTGATGGCATCCTGCATCCTGCTAATTCCATATGCAAGACTGCATAAGAGGAAGCTACAATGGTATCTAAAAAAAGTGTTTGGACTCAACATTGCACAGCCTGGAAACAATAATAGCTCTTATTTCCTGCCTGCAACAGGAGTTTAGATGGTGGGCACTGGCCTGTCACCACAACAAGGGACAGCCTTTCACTTTACCCACAGCCAGGCAGACACTAACAACAGATGCATCGGATTATGCCTGGGGGGCACACATGGCAGGAAAATGTATTCAGGGCACGTGGCCCGCAAACCAAATGCATCTTTGCATCAATCAAAAAGAGATGTTAGCTGTACAGAATGCCCTGACAGCCTTCAAGGATCTACTACATCTAGGACAACTATTACTAAAGACTGACAGTACTACAGTTGTGGTACATAAACAAGCAAGGGGGCACACATTCCTACCCCCTCTGCAGGCAAGCCATGACTTTGTGGAACACAGCACTGACCTACCAAGTACATCTACAGGCACAATTCCTGCCAGGAAAGAAAAATACTCTGGCAGACGAACTAAGCAGAAACCTCATGGACCCTCACGAGTGGAAACTAAATCCACAGGTCGTCAGCATGATAACAAGGTAATGGGGATGCCCAGACATCTTTTTGCCTCTCCTCATAACTGCCAACTACAGAGATTCTGCACAAGGACTTATCACTCACAAGCATGGAAAGTGGATGTTCTGTCATTCAGCTGGAAAAGCCTAGCAGTTTATGCCTTTCCACCACTGCCTCTCTCCTTCCCAAGGTGCTCCTAAAAGTCAGACAAGAGAAGCCACAAATGATTCTGATTGCCCCAGACTGGCCACGCCAGCACTGGTACCCAATCCTAAAGAGCTCGTCTCAAGGCCCAGCCTGGACTTTACCTCAAATTCCTCATCTTGAGACTCGCCAAAACAATCGGATCCTGCACAGCCAACTCAGAACCTTAAATCTGGCTGCATGGCAGATAATATAGCCACTCAGAACACACCTCTCTCTAAAGCTGTTATGGATGTCATTTTGGAGGCCAGGAGGCCCAGCACCAGGAGATCTTATGCAGAAAAATGGAAGAGATTCTGTGCTTGGAACCAGGCACAAGGACTTGAACCACTTGTTCCAAATATTCCTCAGATTTTACAATACCTAACTGAGATGCTGGACAAAGGCCTATCCTTCTCATCAATTAAGATCCATGCCTCTGCCATTTCAGCTCATTACAATACGGAACCTCCTATTTTCTCTCATACACTGCTAAGACAGTACCTCAGAGGGGCAAAAAACATAAGACCCCCAAGGAGAGCACTGATACCTATATGAGACTTCAACTTTGTCTTAGAAAAGCTCACTGTCCCTCCTTTTGTGCCAGGCAATACAGCTGACATAAAATTCTTATCATGGAAAACTGCTCTGCTCCAAGCAATAACTACAGCAAGAAGAGTCTCAGAGTTACAGGTATTAATGGCAGTGGAATGTTTTATCATTTTTCATCCGGACAGGGTTTCTCTAAGGACAAACCCAACATTTATGCCAAAGGTAATATCCAGTGTGGCTCTTAACCAAACCATTCATTTGCCAACATTTTATCCAAATCCCCAGAATAAAGGGGAGAGACTTCTGCACTCTTTGGACATACACAGGCAGCTACGCTTCTACTTGGACAAACAAAAGCTTTCAGAAAAACTGAGCAACTGTTTGTAGCTTATGCTGCAGGATCACAAGGAAAGGCTATCTCAAAGCAGACTATTTCAAAATGGATAGGACACTGTATTCGTTTCTGCTATGCACAGCATGGCAAGTCAGTGCCTAAAAATATTAGGCCACATTCTACCAGGGCAGCAGCCACTTCAGCAGCCTTTCTCAGAGGAGTACCAACCAAGGAAATTTTGGAGGCTGCAACTTGGAGTTCAGTGCACACTTTTACCAAGCATTATCACTTACCTCTTTACTCTAAATCCAGAGCAGGCTTTGCCACTGTAGTTCTGCAGGGCCTCATAGCCACTCCTAATCCTATTTTAGACCCAGCCGCCCTACCTCAGCTTTGGGATTCAACCCAAGTGTAATGACTGCAACAGTGAAACACAAACATAGTACAGTTGTGTACCTACCATAAATGTAGATGTTAGAGTGTATTCACTGTTGCAGTCCAGGTTACCCACCCTCAATCCCCCTTTCTTTGCTGGGACTTGTCTATACTTCTCTATCCTATACAACCTATGTGGTGTATTTGCTTGTAGATGAAGATATTATTTTTATTTTGCTGCATGGTTTTATAAGCAATATGCATTGCTTACCTTCTTGGGGGCACCTGACATCTGGGGCAAGAAAAACTGAAAAAAATGGTGTCAGCTGCATCTTAAATACCCCTGGTGCTCGGACGTCTGGGAAGAGGCGACAGCAACTGACGCCAGACCAGGACTTTGGAATTCAGGCTGACTGCGGGTAGCCTGCCAGCAGGATAACACAAGTGTAATGACTGCAACAGTGAATGCACTCGAACATCTACATTTATGGTAGGTACAGAACTGTACTTTCTGATTCCAAGAATAAAATGTATAAGTAGCCACAAACTGTGTCTGATTCTGATTCCAAGAATGAGTAAATGCATACTTAAATAATGGCCAAAAAATGTCTGCTATTGTTAATATATGTACAGTGCAGCCTGCTGCAGCTTAACCCACATTCACACACAGCTATGCCCAGTAACTACAGCCACTTTGCTACTCCTGTCCACCTCAGTTATATGACAGTGATCAAATTAATAAATGCTTAAGTAATAACCATGGTAATATTTCAGATCTCTGATATCAGATGCTTTCAGTTTAACTCATTGTAACACCCCCGCCACACACACACTGATGTGTCCAATTACTGCCTCTCTCACCAGTATCTCTCTTTCACACACAGTCACCACTCTCTCTTTTTGTCTCATACACACCGTCACCTATCCCACCAATGTCTTTCACTGTCTAACACATGCACGCGCACACACACACACACACACACACACACACACACGCTGCTTTGCCTTTGCACACAGCACACACACACACACACCTTCACCTAAACCAATCTCTGTCTCCAAAACACACACAACTTCATCAGTCACCGTCTCCAAAACTCACGCACCTTCATCAGTCTCTCCCTAACACACACACTTATTTTGGCTGTAGCTAAGCATTCTCTGCAACAATCCATAATTGTGGGCAGATGAAATATAGAATATTATTGGTGATACGTTCATTCTGCGATTAATATAAAATAAGCACTCTGTGACTACTTGAATAACTGTATTGCTGAGCAAAGTGACTATAACCCACTGTACCACCTCATGGTCTCCTTTATGCTTACCCCCCCCCTCTGATTCTCAAATTTTTACAGAAAGCAAACACTGAAGAGCCCAGTGATACTCATTGCTCCCTTCAGGCTTTCGTAAGTGTGGTTCCCTTTACTATGGTATCATCTTTATCTTTCGTGGATACTGGAGCCAGCTTTGGATGTCCTGTTGCACCCATCAGGGATCCAACATCCCAACATTTGAGTCCACTTCCAATAATTATTTTATTTATTTTGTTTTACATTTGTTTACTGGGATAGTCAGACTGGACACAGGTCCATTTATAGCAGCAGCCTGGGGAGAAATGCTCTACAATTAGATTAACATCAATATGGTAATACAAACAATAATGTAACAGTGATAACTGAGGTAAGTACAGACATAAGTCTCATACAATCCAGTCCAAACAATAAACAATACATCAGCAGTAAGTGAGTAAATTCACAAAGATAGAGAGTCTCGTACATCAAGCTTTAACATTGCATTAGTGAGAGAGGATAAAAGAATAAAAAAAAAAAAAAATCATATGATTAAACATGACATTATACAATTTCAAGTTAACGGTAAGATACCTAACTGAAGCATATATACAGTAGAGATAGCAGGAAGGAAGGTGTTGTAAAGAGTGCTGAGATTGTGAGATTCATGTGATGCAATAGTTCATGCTTTCTTCCCCTCTACACAGTATTATCTTGGTTTCTCAAAAAGAATCAACCAAAAAGGTATACAAAAGCAAATAGAAACAATTCTATCTTTGGACTTTGAGTAAAGACCTCGATCCCTTTTCTGCACATGATTCTACAATTTTGGCAATGCTATTTGAGGAAGGTGTTAGCTGCCAGTTGGAGTTTAATTGTAGAACTATTTCCAGTTTTCATATGGGCAACAGACACATTTCCCTGGCTTTTTCTAAACTATGCAGAGCATTCATGAAAGGAATTTTTCTTTTAAGGTCTCCAATTAAAGATCCCTCTCTACCTTGGGACCTGACATTTTTGCTACAGGACCTAACACAGAAACCCTTTGATCCCTCAGCTAAATCTGATCTGAAGTTCCTGTCATGGAAAACAGTTCTCTTGGTAGCCATCACTTCTGCAAAGAGAATATATGAACTCTCATCTCTGTCTCTTTCTGTCCCCTAAATCTCCATACATTATTTTTTTATGAAGACAGGGTCTCCTTATGGACTTGACCCTTCCTTTGTACCTGAAGTGGCTTCTGAGAATGACATTAACCAATCCATTCACTTTACAGTCTTCATTCCAAATTTTACCAGCAAAGGAGAATACATGCTACACCTCCTGGATGTGCACAGTCAGTTATGTTTTTATCTTCACAGGACAAAACAATTCAGAAAATTAGATCAGCTTTGTTTTTTTTTTTGTTGTTTTTTTCCCCCTTCAAAAAGGCTGGGCTATCCAGTATCCAAAGTCACACTAGCTAAATGGATAATGGATTGTTTTCTGGATTTACTCTCAAAAAGGTATGACATTACCCAAGCCTCCCAAGGCTCATTCAACCAGATTCATGGCCACATCTTGGTCTAGAACATCTATTGATATTTGTACTACAGCTACATGGTGTAATGCTCATACTTTTGTTTCTCATTACAAATTGGGTATTTCTAGAAGTAGAGCGTCTTTCGCTTCAGCAGTGCTCTGGAAAATCTTTCCATGAGGGCCACCCAAGGGCAGTACAGCTGGGGACACTGTCCCATACATTGAGGAAGGAAGGAAGAAAAGGAAATCATTAGATTTAAAAGATGTTCTTACCATAACTAGACTTCTCTGTTGTTCATTTTCATTCTTCCGCAACTTCCTTCCCATCCATCCCCATCCAGAACCCCTGGAGAGACCTGTGGTGACTGTATTGGAACCTACAGTTCCAGGTTTGAGCCCGGCTTTTTTCATGTCCAGTTTCTGTTTGGGTATTGGGCAGCAAACTCGATCTGAGGCTTTAGGGATACAACACAGCATTTATGGGTACAGGGAGGAGGTAGAGAGCTGGATATCTGAAATAAGCAGCTTAGTCGGATCAGGGGATCAAATCCAAACCCATACAATGAGTAAGAATGAAAATGGAAAACACCGATGCCTAGTTGTGGTAACAACGCAACTTTAATTTTTGAATGTGTCATTCTTGGGACCATACATGTGATTTAACTGCAGTAAGACATAGGCAGAAGTTTCCTGCTGTTTTAATAATTTAGGTAAATAATTTTCTCTGTAAGGTTTGTTTGGAACACTGCTGCTCTGTTTACATTACTTCTAAACCCATTACCACTTATGGTATCCAAGAAAGCAGGATAGTTAAAATAATCCTGTTCTTTGCTGACATGCACTGCAACTTTTAAACACAGCTGCAAGAGAATTAATATCAGTTAATGGTGGAAATGACTGTATTGTAACAATACTTCAGTCTTGCCACCTGAGAATTCCTTTAATACAGCTGTTTGTTTCTTTAAACTTTGCTGATGGATTCTTTTAAAGATGGCTCAGTGCTAAGGTTTTTTGTGCTTTCTGAAGTGTTATAACCTAATAATTATTTTTCACACATTTTCTTATTGTGAATCAAAGTTGTGCACTTAATGGAAAATGTTCTCACTTTTATTGTATAAGTGCTAGAGTAAAAATGTAGAGATGATGTCATTAAACAATTATTTTTATATACTTAGGTGTAGAATTTGGTGCCCGAATGATCACAATTGATGGGAAACAAATTAAACTTCAAATCTGGGATACTGTGAGTGTTTTTCATTTGTTCCGGTGTAAATTTATGTTAAAGTAAATGTCCAGCATTTTTTAGTTTTTTTTTTTTTTTAATTCCTTTGGAACCACATATTACTTCCCAGCAGAGGGATCCCTTGCAGTTCATGCATAGCATTTCTTTTTCTGAAGACCTTCTCTTAGCACAAAACT
>NW_025049092.1:0-27860 GCF_019279795.1 Protopterus annectens | reverse complement strand
TACAAAAGTAGATGTTATGGTCAAGTAAAAACATATAGGGTGCGTATGCTGAGTGTTTGTTAAACTGAGTGAATAGCTGATGGAATGTAGCTATTCTGAGATGCCTTTTGACTGCTACAGTTGATCTTGCATTACCTGATGTGATACTGTTTGTGACGGATGGGATTTGTTTGTTTGGGGGTAGTACTGGTATACTGATCACACCTTTGAAAATGTTCATGATTTTGTAAATCAACATGTTTGGCCTCCAGCCTTTCAGCATAAAGTTCATCTTAAAGTTACTGCCCAAATGAAGGAAGAAAGATTCCCCTTCAGTGTATGGTCTTGTAGCTAATTTAATACAAATGGTGGCTTCTCATGCAATACAATCTGTTACCTCATGCATTAATAAAATTATGGAACATACTGTTCATCAGTAATCATATACTGGCTTTGATATTCCTGTGCAAACATGCTGGAACCCTGACCAGTAGAGCTATTACACTCAAGTGCCATAGCCAAAGTATTAGACAAAGGTACTCCATTCCCAGCTCAGATTTATTCTATTAGAATAAGGCTGTCAGCCTATACACTAAAATGAAAAATGGACTTGGGCTCATGACGGGGTTGATGTTGATTTGATTACATTTGCAACCCATATTGTGACATTTATCAAGAAAGATGACATAATTCTGTTGGAGTGATGTTGACCACTTTTGAATGATGTGGATTCAGAGCTATTTTTGTACCAAGTTTGTCACCTGTGGTTCTGCTTCAGTATGACCTAGCATTTTACTTACTGAAGCTCCTCAGGGATTAGTCCTCATCTCTTTATTTATAGCTTGATTGATTAATAATCTGAATGAGGATTGATTGAGTGATCTTGTGTAGCTACACAAGATTTTGCAACCAGCCACTGCTCTACTGCAACCTCCAGATCAGTCTGAGGCATGTGCTGCTTTAAATGAAAAATAAGTACCTGTTTGCTTTGCCCTTTGCACTTATTACTGCATTTTTACTGTATTTCTGTATATTTCAGCATTTTTAATTGTTTTTGCTGCTTTATTGCACTTTTTTTCTAGCAACAGCATAGTCTAGAGTCAGGTTTGCTGGATGCTTGTTTTATATGAGCACTAAAATACAGCTATCCTTTGTTCAAGAGGGCCCCATTGTACCCTTGTGGCAGCAGAGTACAGTCAAGGACCCATCTGATTCAAGGTTGTTAGACCAGGGCTCAGTGTTGAGCTTTCCAATTGGTTTAAAAAGGTTTCTCTTATTTGCTATATAAGCACAGCATTTGCATGGGTTTGAGCAGCATGCACTATCATGCACTAACTCACAATTACGGATACCCTTGGCGGTTATAGACACAAACGTTTTAACTATTTTCCCTCAGTCAACTATTTGTGGTCTATTGGAGGCATCCCATAGTTGTTACTCGCTGCCAGGTGAAACTTTCAGAGAAGCATCTGTGCTATCACACAAGCCTCATCAATTAAACCCATCAAGGTTTGAACATTTTTCACACCTGTAGCCAACCTCACCTGGTCATTTCTGTCCTCTTCCTCTTACTGTCCACAGTATTGTATCCTGTACTATGGATATATATATATATATATATATATATATATATATATATATATATATATATATATATATATATATATCCCTTCTGTCTCTCTCTCTGTATATATCTATATATATATATATGTATATATATATATATATATATATATATATATATATATATAGTTATAGTTATATATACATAAATGCATATAGATAAATACTAACTCTAAGACTGTTATACCTCAGATGAAAGTTAAGGGGAATACATGAAGACACAATGATCAATCATGCTATTGTTTTTTTTTTTTTTTAAGGTAGGGCAAATTCAGACTGACACATCTCCATTGATGATACAGCCTTGGTGTTGGTATATGTGCAACTCTAAGATGAAATATAAGGTTAGCTGCAGAAACCTGCCTATTAGTCTATGCCTTACATCTTCAGTGTCTAAGGTTCAAGTGTGATCTCCAGTCACTCAATATTTGATGTTTTGCATTTTCTTTTGTCTCTGAAGGTTTCTCTGGGAAGCTAGATGCTTAACTGGCTACTGTACACACAATTTTGATTCAAAAACATATCTATTGTGAAATTCTTTTGGAAACTGAATTTCTTATTGTGTGATTCATGTATACATTGCCTAAAGGAAGGGCTATTTTGAGGACACAAGAGAGAGAGAGAGGAAGAGAGAGAGATAGAGAGAGAGAGACAAAAACTGTGGCCTTTATCACAGAGAGAGATCTCTGCAGTCTGACTTAAATCATGTGACAGACCATGGCTACTTGTGGCTTTCTGTACACTTCCAGTTTGCACTGGACTTGTTTCTGAAGTTTTAGGTTCTTTCAGCTATTTGATTTAGAATGTCAGTGGCTTCCACTGAGGTTTTACTTTGGATTTTTTTTCTGCTTGAAGAGCTTTCCACTTAGTGATAATCTATTGGATAGAATCATACTGTCCATTTAGTTTGCAATGTAACTTCCTCATTTCTGCTTGTAGCATTTTAATAATTTAGCTTTTTGGCACACACACACACACACACACACACACACACACACACACACACACACACACACAAACACAGAGACAGGCAAACACACACACATACATGCATGCACAAAAGTATATGTATCTGTGAATATGAGGTACTGTAGCTTCCTAATGTGATTTATTGTGTGCATGTATGTGTTTATTATGTTTTGTAAAATTATCAACTCAAAAAATAGGGACTGTATACATGAATCACAGAATAAGAAATTCAGTTTGCTTTCTTAATAAAACTCAGCAGAACCAAGGCTGTGTATTTATAATTAGTTTTACTAGTTTTGACAAAAAAAAGGCATTTCCAGAATGATTTCACCATATATATGTGTTTTGAATCAAAACTTAATATATAACTAAAATAAAATGACAAATTTGCATTATTTCTATCCATATTTCACAGTCCATCAATACTCCAGACTCCCTAAATTGTGAAGGATTCATAACCGGTTGATAAGTATTGGTCTAATGATCATGCAACAGTATTCCAGACTTCCTCTTTGAACATCTGGGCTCAGGTTCTGTTCTGCAGGCCCCAGCAAGTGTCTCTCCATGACTCACCCTCTATCCTTGATAGATGCCAATGTTTCTGTCCCTCTAGCTCTCTCTCTCTCTTGTTCCCTCTAAATAGCCCTACCTTTTACAAGAGTGGGATGTGATATCCTCCACTGTACTTCTCCTTCACACCACTTTAAAATTGTACCTCCATGTACTCCACAGCAGTCACTAGCAGGCACTATACTGCCTTTCTTTTGCGAAGCTCTCTGCTGTAATTCAACTGTTTGGGCTTAGTTAATTTAACCAGAATACTAGCTTGTTATCCTGAACTGTAGTTCCAGGCATTCTGCTGTGCTTGGTTCATTTCACTTGGCTTCTCAGTGTGGTCCGAAGCCTCGCAAGTCAGCTTGGTGTGCTTTCTAAATTGTCTACTACTTTACTTCCTCTGTGCAAACAAACTGTGTTTAGCTGTCTCAGCGTGTTTCAGCAAGAATATAACCTATTGTTTTTTAGTTATCCTGCTGCTATTTGCATTTATTTAGCTCAATATAACTTTATGATTGCCTGAATATGTCTACCTATTGTTTTATTTTTTGTTGCTACAATGCATCTATTTGTTCAAAATAACTTTATGAATGCCTGTCATTGTTTTCCTGTATACCTAAATGCCTTCACTGCTGCTTAAAATCTCTTTTCTTTCCTCTATATTTTACAGCTTGGGCCCCTGCCCACCCTGCTCTAACCTCCTGAAAATTCCATCCTGAACTCTCTGGCCAAGAACCGGCTCCAGTGACCTATTAATCCAAAACTATAAGGCCTCACAGTTCCCAGAGTTCTCCTACTATAAGGATTCAAGAAAGTATGTGTTCTGTTGTAACTCTGTGCTGTTATTAGTTGATTCTACTAGGTCGCAGTACGCTTCCCCGCCAGACTAGCCAGCAGCCTCTACCCCCTTCACTACTGCTTGCATTCCTAGCTCTCCCCATATTTCAACCGCCTTCTCTGCTGCTTCAGTTCTCCCTTTACTTCTTACTGCCTTTCCTGAACCTCGATAGCTCCCTTCCTGATTCTCCCCTTGGGGTCTCTACTGCCCCAGACTGACTGACCACTAGGTGGCTCCACTACCTTCTTACTGTTCCCACTACTTTTCCCTCTCCTTCCTTATCTCCCTACTACAGCCCTCTAACATCCTTTCCTCTGCTCTCTCCCTCTCTACTGTCCAGGACTCCCAGCCATTCTTTGCTTTATACTCAGCCCTCCTCTATTCCCTTCTCTGAAGTCTATTCCTTCTCCCTCTGTCTTTCTCCTTTGCATCAACCCTCTAACTCCTCTTGTCTGCACATCTCACTACCCTTCCTCCTCTCTCCTTCACTTACCTTACCTATTTTTACATTCTCTGCTCAACTTGCTAAACTTACCTTCTGACTACTCACTCTGCACTGATTGTCTTCCTCACTTTCTCCTCCTCTGGCTCTTCCCGCTCCTTTCGCCCTTCAGGCTCACTCCGCTCCCCTACCCTGCCCCCAAATACCACCTGCCCCCAGCACTTCCACATTTATACCTCACCAACTCCTCACTCTAATTGTTTCAACCAATCACAATCTAACTCTACTCCCTCTATCCCTACATCAATTAACCAATCTTAACCCCCCATCTTATTTTCCCACCCACTCATTCTCCTCCCACTTTTCACTGCACTTAACCCTACACTCTCCTCTCCTAACTTTATACCTCCCTTCCTCTCCTTTACCTTCTCATCACAACCACTCTCTTCTACCTTTCTTATTTACTCCCTTCCACACCGCACCCATTCAAACATGCCCTCACAAATTCTCTTTTCCATCAGACTCCCCTTCTCTCTTCTCATCTTTTTTATTCCTCTCCATCATGCTACTTCATACTGCTTAAAATCTCACCCATACCTGCCTACTACTCATACTATCACTTTCACTCACCCACTTCCTCTTCGACTCTCTCACTTCCACTCCATTTCCCCCTCCCTTATCACAATAAACTGGCTACACCTCTTCCATCCCAAAATACTCTCCTCATCTACAAAAAACTTCTCTCTTATATTTCCACTAATCCCAAACATCTTCCTACTCTCCAAACTTAAAAGACAAAAAGTTATCTCTAGTAATTTCCTAGCCTTATCTGGAGACATTCACCCAAACCCTGGCCCCTGCCTCAATACAAACAACTCATTCCCTCCTTCACCCTCCTCCCTCACTTTAAATAAGCCTCTCCCTCCTCCTCCTCCTTCTTCTCCTACTTCCTCTCTTAGCACCTTTAAGGTCTTCACTATCAATGCCCAGAGACTTAACAGCAAAATTCACCATGTTCATGCTTGGATTAATAAAAACCAACCTGACATCTTAGCCATCTCTGATACCTGGCTAAAACCCCATATCTCTGATTCCGAAATCTTTCCTCCAGGTTTCAACATCCTCAGAAGTGACCGATTAAATAAAAAAGGTGGAGGCTCTGCCTTAATCTACTCTAACCTTCTTTCCATAATCACCCTGCAAATCCCAACCCCTCTATTCAAAAATACTGAAATAACCGCATGTCTGCTCCAACTCAATAAACATAAAAATATCTGCTTCATTCCCTTACAAATCTCCCCAGGTGATAATATCTCCACCCTTGAGAATATTCTCCACTGGGCCTCATCTGAAATAAAATATGAAACATTTATCCTAGGCGACATCAACATTGATTGGAACAAAATCAATACACCTTCCGCCTCCCTAGCTATCAGCCTTTTCAACTTCTCCCAAGTAATCCATTCTATAACCAGACCTAACAAAAACTACCCCCCAGGATCCAGCATAGATTGGATTTTAGTCTCCCATCCAAACAAAATCTCTCTATCTGGAACTACTCATTTAGTGACCATCTCCCTGCCTTCATTCATCGCTCAGCTAACCCCTCACAATTCCAACATCATTACATTCAAACTCGTAACCTTAGCAACTTCAATCCCACAATTTTCTCCAACATCTTCAAACAAATCAACTGGCAAATCCTTTACACTCTCTCCCTTGACGACGCTGTAGAACATTTTAACTCCATCTTCCTAAATACCCTTAACTCCCTAGCCCCCCTAAGAAACAAACGAATCAATGCCAATTCTGCTCCTTGGCTGACCATAGAAACTAAATATACCATGAATCTCAGAGACAAATCCTGGAAACTCTATCAGAAAAGTAAACTGTCTTCTGCCTTGCTCCAATATACCCAACTCCGCAACCGAGTAAAAAAACTAATCACCTGGAACAAAAAAAAACTACTACAATAAACTTCAGTCCAATAATAACAACAACCCAAAACAATTCTGGAAATCTGTTAACACTCTTCTCCATCCTGGGTCAAAAAATAACCCCTTCCCTGACCCTAGTTTAACTGACAAGGAACTGAGCTCTCTCTTCAACACTTTCTTTACAGATTCTATAGCCAAGCTTACCAAAACTTTCCCTGACAACAATCCTTCCAACTTCCTAAACTCTTGTAAAAACTGTCACCCTAATTGCCAACTCAAACCAGTTTCCACTACGTTTATAAAAAAGCTCTTATCCAAACTAAAGCCATGTTCTAATGCCCCCAACAACATTCGCCCCTCCTTCCTCAAATGCGCAGCCGAAGGAATTGCTCTCCCAATAAGCATCCTGATTAACCGATCCTTAAAAGAGTCATACATACCCAAACTTTGGTGTTCAGCCTGCATTTTACCACTTCATAAAGGAGGTAAAAACAACTCAATTTCTAATTTCTGTCCCATAGCCCTCCTCTCTTCAATATCTAAAATTCTAGAGAAATGTGTCCACTACCAACTTTTACCCTACTTAACTCAGAATCAGTTACTTACACCCACCCAACACGGGTTCCGTCCCGGTCACAGCACCATAACTGCCCTACTTTCCTTCTTAGAAACAATTAATAAAGGCCGAGATTCTGGACTTCTTGTATCCACTGTTCTGCTAGATCTGTCTAAAGCCTTTGACACCATCTCCCATACAAACCTTCTCTTCCATCTCTCCAACCTTAATCTCTCCACTAATACTCTATCCTGGTTCTCAGGCTGTCAGGTGGAAGGACTCTACCTCCTCCTTCTTACCTACTCCTACCGGCGTTTCTCAGGGATCCATCCTCGGTCCCATACTTTTCAACATCTTCATAAACAACCTTCACACTGCTCTCCCTGACACTACAGTCATCCAATACACTGATGACTCTACCTTAGTCTGTACTGCCCCCAACTTTTCTGAACTTCTCTCTAAAATACAAACTGCTTTTTCCACTACAGAAAACTGGATGCACCAAAATCATCTCTACCTCAACTCCAATAAATCTAAAATACTAATTTTCCTCCCTACCAAGGCTTCTTCCTTTGACAAAAACACTTTCAACATCCTCAGCCAAACCAACACCCCCATAGAAGTGGTCCCTTCCGCTAAACTCCTTGGCATTACCATTGACGAACACCTCAAATTCGACCTCCACATAAAACAAAACATTAAAAAAAACATCAAAAGTTAGGTATGCTCTACAGGAATAATCTGTTTCTTTCAAAATCCTCTAGGCAAACCTTAGCTACCTCCTACCTCCTTCCCTCTCTACTTTATGGTGCCCCTCTTCTAACTAATCTGTCTGCCTCCCTCACCTCTAATCTTGAAACTTGCTATAATAAAATCTCTAAATTCGCCACGAAATCCAAAACCTCAACCCACCACTGCCTCACCCTTCATTCTCTGAACTGGTTAGAACTTCCCAACCACCTTGACTATCTGCAACTAACTACCACTCATAAATTAATATTCTACCCAGGGAAATGCCCAGCCTTATCCAACATCCTTCCCCCTTACATCCCTAACTGATCATTAAGATCTGAACACCAAAATCTAATCTCCATTCCTAGACCTAAACACCCCGCCGGCCAACAACTACTATCCTTCTCTCTAGGTAGAAAATGGAACTCTCTCCCTCCTTCACTTTGGATCATACCTAACACGGAATACTTCAAAACCCAACTCTTCTTACACCTATCTTCCAAATGGAAATGCTCCTGCTTTCACCCTACATAATTTCAAGGTTTTTCTACGCTAAGTCCCTTTACTCCAGAACCTTTCTGCTCCCTAATTCCAGCTAATGGTTTAGCTGACTCTCACTTGACTGTAAGGATGAAAATATTGCAAATTATGTTAGTACCTAACAGACTGTAATTGTAGCTGTAGACTGTAGTTAGACTGTGAGGATGAAATATTGCAAATTATGTTAGTACCAAAAAAAAAACATTTTTTTGTTACTTAGCATTTGCAGTGTTCTTAATATGTATTCTTGCTTTGTGGACATTCTGTTGCATTGATTGTACTGCCTTTGGAGCTTTTCTCCCCGGGCCTCCACTGAAAATGGGTACTTCTTGGTCCAGTGGACTTCCCCGGTAATCAAACTGAAATAAATAAATAAATAAAATAAATAATGCCATCTGCTCAGACCTGTGACAATGAGCACTATGGCTTAGACAAACTTCACTTTGACTGGCTCAAAAATTCCATGCTACATGGTTTTGTTCAGTTACTAACAAGTGAAGATGTTACCAAATTTGAAACCGGTCTAATATCTCACTCTCTTCCTGCCATATGCAACCCCTTTATTGTAGAGTTTCTATCTGGGTCACCAGCTTTGTCAGTGATGTTAACAAGTGCAGAACAGTGGTTTTGTTTTCAGGTATGAGGGTAATGTTGTTTGTAATGTGACATGAATCATGTGACAGACCATGGCTATTTGTGGCTTTCTGTACACTCCCAGTTTGACTTGTTTCTGAAGTTTTAGGTTCTTTCAACTGTTTGAGTTAGGATGTCAGTGTCTTCCACAAAGGTTTTACTTATTTTATTTTCAACTTGAAGAGTTTTTCAGTTAGTAATCAGCTCTTGCGTAGAATTATACTGTTCATGTTATTTGCAATGTAACTTCCTCTTTTCTTCTTGTAGATTTTAATAATTTGCCTTTTTGGCATTTTGGTTATAGTGGTTGACTACGTTGATTGAATGCAATCTCCATTGCTATGGCTTCTCTCTTACATGTCTTTTTAGACAGACTTTTTTGAGATACTTCCTATTCAGTTCTACTTATTTAATTTAATTTATACTTTCAGTATTGTTATAGGTTTGGCCACCTCATATTAACAGAGATATTTTGCTTTTAAGTCAAGCATGCTACCTTTAATCTTTTATAGCTACTGGCACAGTTTTTCCTTTTCACTACAACACTTTCAAATTTAATGTTGTGTTTTACCATTTTTATTTGTTCAGAGAATTCACAAAGTGTTTTGGACAAGTCAGCTATTTCTTTGTCTTTTTACTTTGCCTTGTCTTTTGCTGATAAAGGTCAGCCGACAACCTTTTCAGATTTTCTGTCATTTTTGTTTCTTTTTTAGTAAACATCACTTCCAGTATTGCTATTGATTTTATTTCTGTTTGGAAGAAACACCCACCTGGTTTCATTTCTATCCTCTCCAACAGTACTCTATCTTTGCTTGAAGTGTGCAGAGTACAGAGTGAATTTCATTTTTTTTCCTCTTCTTGTTTAGCCATTGGTAACACAGCTATATTTTTGTAACAAACTGCATTGCCTTCTGCAAGTGTTAGTTTTATAAGAAGTCTAAAAAAGTTCTGACCTTCATTGTTATGTATTCTAGAATCCTTAGAGCTGAATCAATCACCTTAATGTATGTTTCAGCCGTGGTAGTGCAGCGGATAACGTTGCCGCCTCAAAACAAGAGGTTCTCCCATTCGATTCTGGGCTGGAGTGCCTTCTGTGTGGAGTTTGAATGTCCTCGCCATGGTCGAGTGACGTTAAAGACATGCAGGTAGGTGCAAGCGTGAACTGACGTGCCTTTGTTGAAGGTTGGGCATCAGCCTGGCAACTCGGCACCATAAAAATCCACTTCCAATCATGAGCAGATCGGAGTTCCAGTGTGGCGACCCCTAACCGGGAAAAGCTGAATGTCATGTTTGCAAAACTGGACTGTAAACCAATCACTTGCTTCTGCCTATCGGAGATATTCCAGTGCAAATCATTGTGATTCTGTTATGTCACAGTACTATGTGATACCACACATGGCTGACCATTATGCCTCTTTCTTTTATTAAGCCATGTTACTGCATCTCAACAGAGCTTATTGGATCATAGATAGTTACTAACATATAGTCCAGGAGACCGTTGATAATCCTAGCCACATTTCCACAGAGAATTGTCTGAATAATTGGCTTGCTGAAAGTCATACATTAGGAAAATAAAGCCTGAGGAATCAAACTGTAGACTACAGGAAACAGCTCATTAACAGCTCATTGTCCAATGAGCAGAGTCATAAAACACACCAGATTGACTCTGCAACCTTTTGTTGTATAACAAACAAGGACAACCAAGTGATGCCATAAGTAATTTATATGCAACATATCAACAAATACTATCAAATCATCACTTCAAGCCAGTTGACATACACCCGGCTGTTCTGGTAGCCACCTCAAAAAAAACTGGGTGTGTATTCCTGCTACCTTGGACCTGGCAGCGAACCTGTTTAACTCATACTTACAAGCCACATTCCCCTGATGTGGGCACCGGTCAAATCTGGGTCCAACTTGAGGAGAGCTTAGGCCGCTGAACAAGAACAGGGGGAACACAAGGGAGTGAAGCCATAAGGCTGGCACCAAATCAGCATGCCCTGCCATTCCCCCCAAATCAACAGCCTCGCAAATAAATTTTGGGTTATAAAAGAAAACAAGTTAAACTTTGAAAACTTTTGAATAGCAACAATCATATTTAAATTAAGCAAATCCTAGCCCATGTTTTCTAAATGAACGTTGTCCAAATAATAGAAATTGGGCTTCAGACTGTCAATATCACTGTGCTCAATCACCTAAAAAACAATTTGGCTAGCAGACTGCTTGACTCTGTGGTTGATAAAATGCCTTACTCTCTCAATGGGACTAGGCCTTCTAGTGCTGATGATGGTGGACCAAAAGAAAACTACCTTTGGAGACAGACGTCCATATCAGGTAAGATTCTACCCAGCAATATCTACTTCGGGGGCTTGACCCACATCATTTCTCCCAAGGTGAATTATCACAATGCTGGGCAAGACTTCTTCCATTGTAATCTTATGCTATATTTCCAAAAATTGAAACCAGCTAAGACCAGGAAAACCAAAAGAATGAACTGTCCACTAGTTACTATAAAAACAATTTGCATGACCAGCCTGGCGGGCCAAGGCTCGGATGGATGCTGTCTGAATAAAAGAAAAATAGCTGAAGAGTCAAATCACATCCTTCCCTGCAACACAATTGAAAATTAATGCCTGATGTTTGACAAAAAGGCATGCGAGACCCACATTCCCATTCTTTGAGTGCCTGCACAGCTTGCCCTTCCATGGCCAAGTCTGAGGTATGACCTATCTGAAAGGACTGAGAGGAATATCCTTGTGGGTAAATTCCTTTTCCTGCCAAGGCCTGCCTAAGAAATGCATTAATCTCTGATAGGTAAAAAGGCCTGCCTGAGGCCTGCATGAAAATCAAGCTTGAACTTCTCTAAGGAGGTAATATTATATAACAAACTATCCCAATGCATGGGGAAAGTGACTAGCCCATTGGTCTTGTCTAGGCACACCTGCTGACCTTTAATAACTTGATCAGTCCTGGCTTTCTTTAACCACATCATGACATACTCCCTGTGGATGACAAGAGACTCCCAACAAAAATTAAAGGAGAAGTTTGTTGGCTCAGAAAGCACCCACTTACAAAGAAGTGAACTAAGCAGCTATAGAAACAAACAAGTGAAATTTACCAATGGTCCTGTAAAGACCTGGAATAACAAGAGGAAGCAGTTGTTTCCCAATAGGTTTTCTGGGATCCTGGAAAGGTCCTTGCATGTTCTGTAGGCCTTTAAGTACCCTTCCCATAAGCCAATGTCCTGACACAGCCTGAAGGCCCAAAAAATGCTCCAACCATCCCAAAGCTGTGAGGTGTGCTCATAGATTTATGTGAATCCCACTGCCGACTTAGCCACTAAAGAGTGTAGCAACATCTGTACTCCCCATGGCCTGGGACCAGGAATCAAAGACCTATAAAATGTCTTGAAAACCTGGAGAGATGACAAGTAAGCTTTCCTAGGGTTGCTGGCCCAAGAATTTACCATAAATGATAATGCTGTCTTCTCCAATTAGCCATACTCCTGGAGGAACTGGGGAACCCTTTGGATCCAAATGCTAGGCCAAGAGGTGAAACTTGGCAAACTGAAACCGTTAAAGACTGACAACTATAGGATTAAGATGACTGGGGACATGAACACACAAAAATGACAAATAAATCAATAAACTCAGCAAAACTAAAAGCTTGATGACGGAGTGTACCCGCCTGGACCTGGAAGAACATTTTTTAAGACTGTGAACCACTACAATATTAACTGAATGAAAATAATTTTTTTGTCACATAATCTATCTTTCCATTCTAACACTGGCACCCAAATGGGAACAATTTCTAGACACATGATGTCCCTATTACTCTACACAGACCAGCTTTCCAGCAACCCAGCTACCCATAAAATAATCCCCCATACCAGACACCCCCCCCCCAGCCGCATCAGTAAAAAGTTCAAGGTTGGTGGCTATTTTCCAAGGGGACAGCCAAAAAGAAACTCCAATAAACTAGTTCAGACTGAATGTAAACCATAACCAAAGGTCTTCTTTAACCTGTCTGGTCAGCCTGAAGAGGTGGTGCTTGGGCCTATTACTTTTCAACAAGTCAGACATGGATGGTAGGAAGGTTCTGCCTGAAGAAACAGCCCTACAAGCAAAATTCAACAAACCAAGTAAATGCATCATGTCACTTACCTGTACTTTGCTGGAACATAAAAATCTTCAAAGTAACTGCTGGATTTGTTGAAGTTTGGGTGGAGGAAACTTGAAGGAGTTATCAGTGGAGTCTACATCTATGGCTAGAAGGTAACCTAATAAAGGCAGTGCTTTGGTAGGATCCTTCTAAATGATTATGCCCATAAATACTGCAAAACCTGGACCAAGTATACCAGTTCTTTACAGGTGTCCTGGCTGACACCTTCTTCTTGATGGCCACTAAAGCTGCCATCAAGTCCTTGTTGGACATGCTGTCAGCATCCAGCATGGGCTTTATACCCTCATTATCTACTAGATTGAAGATACATGCTTTAATATGAGATTCAGGTGATTTCAGATATGTGAAGCCAAGGGTAGCCATGGGGGACAAGAATTAGGGAATACACTTATCTAATTGGGATGAGGCCTTCATCTCTGAATCCCTGACCTCCTCAGACACCCTATGCAAATTTGGTAAAGGTAACTGCACCACCTCATCAACATCAGTACCTGCTCCTACTTCAGGACCCAAAGGTGTAGAGGCAGCAATGTGTCTCTCTAAGGCTAAGCCCAACAGTCTAACTCTACCTCCTTCAGGCAAAGAATTTATAAAATCCTCTAAACAATTATCAGCAGATTGACCATTAATATCAAGCTCTGAAGCCCCTACAGAGACATTACCTTGTGTTTCTGTAGGTAAGTCAGCTGGGGAGGAAGGGGTGACCTTTTGGCGGCCTTCATAACTGGAGCTGGTCCCACAGCTGCACCGTCCCCCGGATTCATCAAAGGTCTCCTCCTGGAATTCAAGCTTTATTCAGCCAACCCCACATTTTCTAAGTTAATTAGAAGCCTTGCACTTCCTGCAATAAATGCAACCATCTCTCTCTAATGGACTGCACTGTAGCTGAAGCTGAAAGACAGAAAGAATTAGCACTGAAAAGAATACACAAAAAAAAAATTGTGTGTCTGTGTGTGGGTGGGGGGGTGGGGGGTCTGATCAACTAAGAGCCATGCAACGTTCCAGTTATTTTAAAAGGTAAGATGCTTGGAAGCTTTGCTGCTGTGAGTTTCTAGAATGTATAGCTGCTAGTATGTTTCCCTGCTTATCCATCCTTGAAAAATGCCACTGTGACTAAAACTAACTGTGTTTCTGCGGGGGTTCTGGAATGTGTGAACAACCTAATAATCAAATGCTGATGTAAACATTATATACTACTGGTTATATGAAATATCATGCCTAAAACTTAATAAGTTTGATACTAATATTTGTTGTAAAATCATTGTACCCAAGATACCATCACACAATTAATTAGGTAATACCATTTAACTTACGCACAACCCCTACTAGAATGTAAAACAAAATTTGACTGAATTTCCTATAGTCAACCTCCAGAATTTACCCCTTAATAAATCAACTTGTCACAAAAACGAGATGCAGATGCTGACCTAAATAAGCACCCCTTTACAACTGACACATCAATCCAAAAGGCTAAAACAAAACATGATAGGATACAAGCCCCTCACTGCTCAGACTCCCACACCCAGCTTGCCGTAATTAATTAAAGCATGCTTCAACTGCCTAAGATAGTACATTAACAAACCCCACTGAAATAAAGAAAACTATATGCATCAAAATCATACAGATTCCAAAAATCATATACTATGCTATAAATTGAAGTTTTAATTGTGTCACCCGTGTTTTAATTGTACAACATGCTGTTACCAGGTATTTTAGGCACGTATTTAATAAAATTCTTTATACAAGCAGAATACAGGAGCTTGCCCCAAATTACGCTAAAACATATTATCACCCTATAAATTACTCCTGTATCTAAATTATGCATTATTACCTAATAGTGTATATAGCTATACAGGTGTGTTTTTACGTATGAAAGCATTCAACCTACAGATGTGTGGTGTAGAAGTTTTACCTGGAAAACATCCCCTGCCCAACAACGGCTAGCAGGCCCAGGCCAGTACCATATTTTTTTGTTATTCTATATAAATGCGTATATATATATATATATATATATATATATATATATATATATATATATATATATATATATATATATATATATTTTTTTTAATTTTTTTTTTTAAGATTATCTGAGCCATTGGATGTATATCAACAGTACATAATGTATCTCTCTTCATTTTTGTATATATAATACATATCAATATATTTTATTATTTTTTATTTATGGTTTTAAAATAACTCCAGCTGCTCTAAGTGACTCATAGAATGTACCACTTTAAATTTAAATATTATATAGTTTATATATATATATTTATATATATATATATATATATATATATATATATATATATATATATATATATATAATTTATTTTAAACGTATTAAATACATAAAAGCATGGTGAGAGCAATACTGGCAATGTAATGGATGACTAAAAAGCTGCTGTACAGCTGATAAGCCCACAACATAGCCTATGGCCTCCCAAATGCATGGTTGCTGCAAGTTGGCTCCCTCCTTGTCAGAACAATGTGCCTGCTGACGGTTTCTGAAGGCAAGAACAGCCACACTTCCCTTAAATAGGAAGTGCTCACCTGCACCCACTCCCGATGATGACTCAGGCTCTTCAACAATGGGCCATTGCCATGGTAAAACAAACCAAATCCTATGCACGGGGGAATGCACGGTCCAAACCAAGTATCAAGAGCACCAAATAGACCAGCAAGGCAGCACGGAGTTCAAATATATTTATTTTAGTACTTAAACAAACTAGTTTCGGCAAAAAAGCCTTCTTCAGTGTAAGACAGTACAGTCAAGTTCCTTTTACTCATCAATTTAAATACATAGCATGAGCCAATAGGATAATTGGGCTCATGAATATTAATGAAAATGAGAAAAGATTTTTGGATTGTAATTTTTATAATCAGAAATGCAGTGGGTAACACTTCAATGAGAGTCAGTCCTAATCGAGAAGATGGCAACCATTAATAAATGTAAAAAAATGAGTTGACATTGTGATAATACAATATGACATATATCTGTATATGAATCAACATATATATTTAAGCCATAAGCAATATATATTAAACAAAAATTTGTCAATACCACCAATGGTAATTCAACGTATCGACTACCTGTATTGAATTGGCTCAAATACCCAGGCCATCCATGTCAAAATGGTGCTATTAAGCAAGCTGGGTAGTCGACATATACTAAATAAAAGACTTCCACAAACAACAGTGAAAATAAAAAACAGTTAAAAATAAAAAAATAATAGAAAACATAACAGCCAAAGCTAAACATGAAGAAATGGATTAAAATTAGAGTGATATAGTATAACATATATATGTATATAAAACATATATAGTTTCTAGCCATAACCATCATCTGTTAACTAAATAATGTTAATACAGACACTGTTACTTCCACATAACAACTGCCTATATTATATAAATACACCACGCCCATACCACAGTTAATGCCAAAAGTGAGCCCATATGGCTGGGTGTCATGAACACAGATCAAGCAAGGCAGAACAGAAAAATATTTATATTATTTGCATACATAGAACTAGGTTATTTCTAGAGATCAATATAACCCAAACCTTAATACCAGAATAGGTCAACAATGTTATTATAAGATATCCATGTTCCTGATCATATTTATATTTCTCCCATAAGTTGTAATAAATCTTACACAAGTACCAAGCATACCACACTGGGCAGGTTTGCAATCTATCCAATACTGGTTGGAAAGGGCTAATTTATATACACCTGGGTTTAATACCCTTTTGATCTGTATGTCTGAACATGTTCTCAACAAGAATGTTCTGTATTTCCAAGGCCAATGCTATTGGCAACTACAAGGTACAGCTATGGGAGCATCATTTGCTCCCATATATGCTGACCTTTTCATGGCCTATGTTGAGGAATACATGATATATGATACATCACATAACATCTTTCAGGTTGAGATGGACATTTGGAGACGTTACCTGGACGACTGCTGGCTGGTGTGGCGTGCGGATGTGGGTTACTTGCAGGAATTTGTTGAATATCTTATTGATAATGTTTGGGGACTGGAATTTTCGGTGACCTATGATAAAAATACCATCAATTTTTTGGATGTCACTGTTTACAGGAACCCAGATCATACTTTGTCTACTAAAGTTTTCCGCAAGTACCCACAATACAACACTTTGTTACATGCCTCAAGTCTACACCTCCGTCACACCATTAAAAGTATTCCGATATCTCAATTTATACGTATTAAACGTCTTAGTTCTAATAAAGAGGAATACCAATTAGCCAGCAGGGATCTCAGTCAGAGGTTCACCAACAGAGGATATGATAGACACGATATTGCATCTGCCCAGAGTAGAGCTAATAGTCTAAAGAGGGAAGATCTATTACAATATCAGAACAAGGACAAAAATCAATCTTCTCATGGTACTTGTGTAAGATTTATTACAACTTATGGGAGAAATATAAATATGATCAGGAACATTGTCAATAAACATTGGAACATTCTACTAGCCAATGATAAGCTGCGAAGCATTTTGGGGCCACGATGTCTATTTCCATACAAACGGGGTAAAACCCTAGGGTCCTACTTGTCACATTTTAAACACATGGCAAGTGGGGGTACTACTTATAAACAACTCACACTTCATGGAGATGAACTTTTTGGTTCGTTTCCCTGTGGTCATTGTGGCTCCTGTCCATATATGCTTAAATCCAAAGAGTTCTCTAGTCGTAACACCAGTAGAATATTTGACATTAAGATCTTTGGTAACTGCAGTAGCGATTGGGTGGTGTACCTTGCTTCCTGCTATTGTGGGGCATTCTATGTAGGCCAAACTTCCAGAGCATTAAGATACAGAATGAATGAACATCGAAGTGATGTAAGGAACCATAAGGAGACCAGTGCCCTATATCAACATACACGTAAACATCCACAGGCCAAATTTAGTTTCATGGTTATTGATCGTATTTCAGGAGACAGAACCAACAAACAAGGTTGGCATGGGTTATTGGATCAAAAAGAGAAATATTGGATCACAACACTGGGGGGTTTATTCCATCCGGGTTTAAATGATCATTTATAGGAGAATATGGATATCTTATAATAACATTGTTGACCTATTCTGGTATTAAGGTTTGGGTTATATTGATCTCTAGAAATAACCTAGTTCTATGTATGCAAATAATATAAATATTTTTCTGTTCTGCCTTGCTTGATCTGTGTTCATGACACCCAGCCATATGGGCTCACTTTTGGCATTAACTGTGGTATGGGCGTGGTGTATTTATATAATATAGGCAGTTGTTATGTGGAAGTAACAGTGTCTGTATTAACATTATTTAGTTAACAGATGATGGTTATGGCTAGAAACTATATATGTTTTTATATACATATATATGTTATACTATATCACTCTAATTTTAATCCATTTCTTCATGTTTAGCTTTGGCTGTTATGTTTTCTATTATTTTTTTATTTTTAACTGTTTTTTATTTTCACTGTTGTTTGTGGAAGTCTTTTATTTAGTATATGTCGACTACCCAGCTTGCTTAATAGCACCATTTTGACATGGATGGCCTGGGTATTTGAGCCAATTCAATACAGGTAGTCGATACGTTGAATTACCATTGGTGGTATTGACAAATTTTTGTTTAATATATATTGCTTATGGCTTAAATATATATGTTGATTCATATACAGATATATGTCATATTGTATTATCACAATGTCAACTCATTTTTTTACATTTATTAATGGTTGCCATCTTCTCGATTAGGACTGACTCTCATTGAAGTGTTACCACTGCATTTCTGATTATAAAAATTACAATCCAAAAATCTTTTCTCATTTTCATTAATATTCATGAGCCCAATTATCCTATTGGCTCATGCTATGTATTTAAATTGATGAGTAAAAGGAACTTGACTGTACTGTCTTACACTGAAGAAGGCTTTTTTGCCGAAACTAGTTTGTTTAAGTACTAAAATAAATATATTTGAACTCCGTGCTGCCTTGCTGGTCTATTTGGTGCTCTTGACCATTGCCATGGTAAGTCATCATTGCCTTAAACTTCTATGCTAATTGATGGACTACACTAACAACCAGACCCTGATATTTGGTGACCTTCCAAGATAGCATAATTCGTATTGTTGCCTGAATACCTCGTTTTCTCCTCATTTTTCATTGCAGATGATTCTCAGTGACTTTTACCAGAGTGCACATATTTCCCTTTTATTATTTCTCACAGTAATGGACATGCTTTTCACTGTCTCAGACAGTTTACTTTAAGAATCAGTACTTGATGTTTTACACAGCAATGAACTCTCTTTTCCCTGCCAGATGATTTTACCTTTTTAAAAAACAACACCTTTTCTTTGCTTTAATCAACGATTAATCATTTTCTTGTTTTCAAAGGTTTTCACTATTATAATGGGCCAGATTCATGAAGGCTTGCACGGAGTCTAAGAGTAGAGTAAGACTCCATGCAGCCAACATGCCTGCCGACTGATCCAGGAACAGCCGGCAGGGGCGTGCAAGAGAGCTCCTAAAACGACTCTTGCATGGACAGTGTTAGTTTATGCAAATTACCTAATTTGCTGCTGAAAGCTATGCAAATGAGGTATATTTGCAATCCAGGAAACACTAACCTGTCCGAGTAAGAGTAGTGTTATTTGCAGAAATATACTCAGTTGGCAACTGAGTACCGTTCTGCAAATAGCAAAATGGAGCCATGAGAGCTCCAAATAAAGGATGTATCCAGTTGATGAAGCATGCCAATGGCCAAATATATGGCCATTGTCATTTTTATGTGTTGCAAAATAATAAATAATACATTTTTTTTCCTTGATCTCCGAAGCTTAAGCATAGCGCAGAGCCGTGCAAATGTGCGACACACTAAAAATCAGAAAATCACTATTTAAAAGCCACAGATATGGATTTAATTCAAAATATTCATCTGCCATGTAAGTGAATGGCAGGCTGAAGACAACATGGCTACTGAGTAGTGGTTGCTAAGGGGGGAAGCTCAGTTTGAGAGATGTAACCAAGCATTAGTAGGCAATCCTATGGAAATGAGGATAAGGATAGTGAATCCCACTTTTTCCTGCTATGTGAACCATGTCCCTAGAGTGTAAGAGTAGAATAAGGGGAGTAATAGAGTAGAAGATGAATGACATCATGAGGGGGTATGTATCAAAAAGACTGTAAGCTCATTGGAGCAGAGTGGCATATGTTTGCTGTGAGTTACTCAAGACTAAAAGAGGTGTGTCTACAGTTGTCTAAACTGAAACCCAGAAACCAAAGGTGTACACCGTGGCTATCACTAAAGTTTCTTGCAAAGCTGCTTACACTGTGTGCGCGCATGTGCACGTGTGTAAACCCGTCTAAGCCTGTGAGTGCACGTGTGTGCCTGTGTAAGCCTGTGTAAGGCCGTCTAAGCCTGTATACATGAATGTGCACCCGCCTAAGCCTGTGTAAGCTTGTGTAAGACTGTGTAAGCCTGTGTGCGCTCATGTGCGCTCATGTGCGTGTGTTTGCTCTTGTTTGTGCAGCATGGTGCTGCCCCCTGTGGAAACAGAAAGGGAAAAGGAAGGAAAAGAAGTAGTAGGAAGTTAACCAAGGAGAACTAGTAGAGCTGCCAGATGAAATCAATCAGAATCAGCCAATTACACAGGCAGTACAGTAGCCCAGCCCAGCACTTAAAACTCTGCAAACAACATTCCCCCATGTTTTTCTCAGAAACACTGCAACACTGCAGTCAACAAAGAGAAGTGAAAACTTAAAAAGCTTAAACTGAGACATAAAAATGTTAGGGGCTGCCATTGCTGTTATAAGGCAACATGTGCAAGATGCTGAGGGTGTTGCAATTGCGAATGCTGATGAGCAACCCACAGTGAGGAGACGGAGAAGAGTGTACAGACCCAGGGTAACCTACTAGGGGCTACATGAGCTGGAGATAGTGGAGCGCTATAGAGTGGACAGAGAGCTCCTGCAGCAAATTGTTGATCTGTGCAGGCCACGCCTCACACACAGAACCAACAGAGTGGATCCCATCCCAGTGGAAACCAAGGTATATGTTGGCCTAAGAATACTAGCGACAGGTACCTTCCAGAGACCAACTGGTGATATGATGGGGATTTCACAGACATCAGCATCAAAGGTACTGCACCAGTTCCTGAATGCCATGTCAGCACATATCAGTGATCATGTATATTTCCCCAATTCCCGTGAGGTATTGGCCAGCAATATGCATCTCTTCCAGCAAATAGCGGAATACCTTGAGTAGTGGGTGCAATTGACTGCATGCACATACACATCAAAGCACCAGCTGGTAAGTGGGGTAGGGCCTACATCAACTGCAAGGGCTTCCATTCCATCAACTGCCAAGTTGTGTGCGATGCCCAGGGCATAATACTGAATGTGTGTGCTGGCTGCCCTGGAAGCTACCACGATTCCCATATCTGGCATCTGTCGCAGCTGTACCAGACATTTGCAAATGGGGACATCCATGACGGTCACCTAATGGGGGATGCTGGATACACACTGGAGCCATGGCTAATGACATCCATCAGAAATGCACACACACCTGAACAAGAACTCCATAATGTGGCACACGCACAAACACAAAATGTAATTGAGCGTGTGTTTGGGATGCTCAAGTCATGGTTCCATTGCCTGGACACATCTGGTAGAGCCTTGCAGTACTCACCAACTACATGTACCCAAATTGTCATGGTATGTGCCATGCTACACAATATGAGCCTGTGAAAACAGCTGCAGCAGGAACAGCATGGGGCAGGGCCAAACAGCCCCCCACCATTGCCAAGGCCTGCACAGGCACAGCGTGACTTGGAGGAGGAACAACCTGAGCCTGCCCCAGTAGGCAGAAGGAGGCGTGCCCAGTATGCCTTGGCCTTGGCAAAGAGGCAACGCATAGCACGTACACTGGCTCAGTAGGAACCCTGGAAATTATACCTCTCTAACTAGCACATAAAATAAAAGGGATGCCTAACTTGACACTACCTGTTTCCAAACATGTATAGGCAGTGTAGTATGTGCATCCGACATAGGCAGCCCTGCAGCACCACCTGAGGCATGATTGCCATGTTTTAAGCAATATAAAGCACTGCTAAGCAGCTTTCACCAATATCTAGTATATGTAAACAAAATTGCTCATGCAATGTTGGGCAAGGTCAGGGAAAGTTGAGCAAAGTCAGTTAAACATGCTCATATCTGCTTTACTGTTCCTTAAGCAGTCTGGTCTGGCCAGCATGAAAATAAAAAAACAGTAACTGGGCTTGAACAAAGGATACTGTGCACTATAGTCACAGTATTGAACCACTAAGCCATGATAGCATTACAGTGGCACAGACACAGCAGGACAATTGTACACTAATGCAAACACAAAGCAATGCTGTATCATACGCCTAAAGAGGCAAATGGGTAACCTCACCCACATGCCTATGCAGACAGAGAACATCAGGCCAGCCGTTGTGATGTGGGTTGTGTAGGCTATGAAGTTGCAAGCTAATATACGTGACAATGGAAGCTAAGATCTGTAGTACAGTAGTATGCCTCAAGCCAGTACAATAGGCAACAGTACAGAGTGTAATGGTGCCCTGTACATAGCAGTGCAGGCACAGCAAATGTGTATAAGTGTCGGGTGAAACCCACATCCTATGTACACCCACAGTAACAATCCGGTGTGCCCACGGGTAGAAATGTACAAAGAATAGCTGTCCCCCCCTGTATGTAGAAATGTTGATAAGTCTATGCAAAGTGCCTCATGGAAGCCCTGCAGGCACAGCATGATCCCTGTTGGTTTATGACACAAAGGTGAGCCCTGCTGTAAAAATACAACTTGATTTACCATACACATATAGTATAAATGTGTATACTGTGCGTGCTCACACACTCCAACATATGTAGTGGATTTCATTCAGCATCACACTGAAAGGTCATACTGGGCATGCTCACACACTTAGGCTAAATACGGATGTGATAATTAGGGATCTATGGACAAATGTGTATAGTCATCTCTACTTCCAGAAACACATTCACAAAGTGGTCTGAAAATCCTACTATGTGTTCACACAAACTGCCAAGGTCTGTGCATGTAGGTCAAAGGAGGCTGGCATTACTCAGCAGTCATCAGCCCTGTCAGAGTGTACCACAACACACTTGCGATGAATCTGACTAGGCACGTTCAGCAGCTAGAAAGACCAATGAAGTACCTTAACTAGAGGATTACTGGCCTCAAATAGTTGCTCCATGCAACAAGAATGAATGTAACCCAAGCTGTACTCTGTTGCATACTGTCTACACAGGAGATCTCTGCCCAACAGACAGGTCCATGTCATGGCTACACTCAGATCTGTTCTGAGTTACATCTCAATGGCACTAAATGTACAGAGCCAATTGATATTGCCAACATCCTGGCAGAAAGTATCAGTGTTAACTTTACCCCCCTCTCACCCATGAAAGAGCACATGTCTATAATGGAAGACTGCAAAGTTGCTGTCATCACAGCTGCACAGGTAAAAAACACTCTCCGAAGCCAGTATCACAGCAGCCATGGGACTAGATAACTTCCCAGGCTGTGTAGTATCTACTTCCCTGAAGTAAACATTAACATGGAAGGTCTGTGGCTACTGAAGTTTCCAGAGGACTGCAAACTAGGAGCCATCATTGTAAACACTAAAGATGTGGACATCCTGCAAAAGGGCCTCACTGAGACAGATGGCTGTTGTCCAAGCCATGGGCTGTAGCTCAATGCCAAAAGGTGCATTATCATCACCTTTGTTAAAATCTCTGTAGCCAAGAACTACAACATTGGTGGTAGTATACTTCACACTGTAAGTGTGACAAGAGACCCTGGGTCACAGGTGGACAGTGGATCCAACTGTGATAGGCACATTCCCACAGTAGTCAGGAAACCCTCTTGTGTGGCACACCTCATCACAAAATGTGCCTCATGCAGAATAGAAGAGGACATTGTTCCCCTCTACTCACCACTCACTAGAACTATAAAAGAGTACAACACCACTGTTGCTATGTACCTCACAGGACAACTACAACAACTGGAAAGCCAGCAGCAATACCTCACAAAGAGCATTAGTGGCCTGAAATACATGCCATACACAGACCATCGCAAAATGCTCCATCCGTACTCCCTTGCATATCGCCTACTCAGAGATGTTCACTGCCTAACATACAAAGCTATGTCAAACATAGAGCTGCTGAATATGATCCACGTAAAACACTCACAATCGCTCTGACCTTTGGACCCAAAACTACAAGTGAAATACAAAAGGAAGGGGTATAGCCATTTACCTTATGGATATCGACACCTTAAGGTTACTGGCACAGCATGAGGCCTTGGAGACCATGCAAGTGCAACTAACATTGGGCAAAGCTGACCATCAGATTGTAGCCTGCTACAGATCACATACCTTGTCTCAGGAACCTCACTCAGTATTCCGGAGAACAATGGCAAATATAAAGGTCCTATCAAACACCATTATATGAGGAGATTACAACTACCCAAACATTGAGTGGGTGAATTACTCATATACAATGTCCTTTAACCAATGTGTCCTACAGTTAAGAAACTCTAATACCCTGGAACAGGTGGTCAGCACCCCCACTAGAGGTGACAACATACTGGACATGATCATCACCAACACAGGGTACCAGTGTTCCACAATAGAGATAAACCCCTCACTGGGAATATCAGATCATTAAGTAATCACACTGGACATCCACATCCCACCCCCACACCCAGTCAATAAAACCACTGTGTAGACATTTGCAAAAGCAAACTGCACACTTCCCAAGACCAAAGTGGAAAGTTCCGAAGACCTCTTGCTATAGGATAATGGTATGCAATCTGCATAAACATTTACAAGTGCATCCTATGAGCATCTACAGGGATGCATGGAATGAGACATCACAAATAAAACCAAGATGCACTCCTCCAAAAATAGGACAACAAGCAGGTGTTTGTTGTCCATAAATAAGCTAGACAAGAGAAGGAGGAAACAAACACGATAGATCCAACTTCACTAAAGGAAAGGCATCACTGATCATTATCAGGAAGAAACAATGATCGCTCATAAAATAATCCAAGGACGGTTTCTAAAGACAAATAGCCAAGGAATGTAAGAATAACAATCACAAAGCCTTCGGTAGCTATATCAGACATGTAGGTGTCAACTTCCAAATATGCTGTCAGCTGCTGAAAAAAGGAATTAAATACACCAAACCAACTTTCATTGCCCACATCCCAGGGGACAAGTTCAGTGTAAACTCCCCGCCCCCATCACCCCCAAAGGGCCTGTGTCCATCACAGAAGGATGCAGAGACCCAGACATCATTAATATGCAGGTAAAGACAGCCCTAACCAAAGCTAAGAACATAGCATCAGTGTCACTGTATATTGTCCCAGGCTGCGTCTTACACTAGGCCCATAAGAAATTACACCCTCACCTACATTCACTGTCCAGACTCAACCGTACCACAGGCTATGTACCCAAAGAATGGCATACACTAACAGTCATCCAGCTCCACAAAGGGTGTGCCAAAACAGAACCTGGAAACCATTGCCCAATATGTCTACTCAGCCGGGTCTACAGAGCTATTGAGCCAATTGTCGTGGAACCCATACACTGAGACATTGGAGATCTCCAGACACTGAACTCCATGCAACTTCACCTTGTTAAAGGCAGAGCCTGGCTCCCAAACCTAGCTGACTTATTTAAAATAGTTACCATGAACATAGATGGAGGTGAAAGTAGTCCACACAGCCCACCTGGACCTCACTAAGGGCTTACTACACCATTCCCCACTCTGTCATCATGGACAAGTGTACCAGCTTGAACATTAACAGCTATGTCAAAGGGTGGGTGGCCAAGTGGCTCACAGATCAAACACACATGTTCATAGTTGCGGGTGCCATGTCCAACTCTAAGCCAGTCACAAATGGCATTACACAGGTCTTGGTCCTGGGACCCCACCTGTTCAGTAGATACTGCTCAGAGGTACAGGGAAGCATGGCAGGTGTATGACTGAATGGGTTTGCAGATGAATGGTAACTGTGGTCCATAATTGACTGTACAGCTGACACAGACATCCTCCTGAAATACATGCCATACACAGACCTTCGCAAAATGCTCCATCCATACTCCCTTGCATATCGCCTACTCAGAGGTGTTCACTGCCTATCATACAAAGCTATGTCAAACATAGAGCTGCTGGATATGATCCACGTAAAACACTCACAATCACTCTGACCTTTGGACCCAAAACTACAAGAGAAATACAAAAGGAAGGGGTGTAGCCATTTACCTTATGGATATCCACACCTTTAGGTTACTGGCACAGCATGAGGCCTTGGAGACCATTTAAGTGCAACTAACATTGGGCAAAGCTTACCATCAGATTGTGGAAAGAATAATTCCCACTAATGTGTATAGCATGTCATGTTAATGCATACTCTTGTAGTCTTACAGAGATAGAGAAGGGGAATTTATTAAAGAATTGACTTATATCCAATTTATTTCAGAATAGAGGTTATCCCAAACAGTTATGTATCAAAATATATAATGAGGTTACACATAAAAGGAAAGCAGGGCTATATCAAGCTATATTGACTTCAGAATTCTTAAATTTAGGGAATAACAACAATAGGATTAAGGTTAAATCTATGACAGACAATGTCCCTCTTTATATATCTGTATTCAATGATTGTTTTGTAGTCATTAAACATATAATTGAGAGAAATTGGGACATATTGTGAAAAGATAAGAAATTGGGACACCTTTTTCAAGGTAATGTTAAGTTTGTATATAAAAAAGATTCATCATTCAAAAATATTTTTGAAAAAGAAACTAAGGTTAAAATGGGAAGTTCACATAGACCTGAAGGAAATTTTAAATGTGGACGATGTACTGTTTGCCCTCATATTTATTGTACTAATAGTACTATAGTTGTGAATTCTTGTAATATCAAAATTAGAGGACATCACAATTGTTATACATCAAATGTGGTATACCTTGCATTATGCCAAGATTGTGATGCATTTTATGTTGGGAAGACAGCTCGTCATTTTAGGGATAGAGTGAAAGAACATCTTTTAGACATCCAACACTCAAAAAATACTAGCACTTTTCGCCAGGCATATACAAGGTATTGAGGGACACAAGTCCAAATTTTGTGTCATGCAGCATCTAGTATATGATATACAAGGCAGAATTACACAATATGACTTAGACATTAATGAGTTGAAATGGATATTGTTAGGCATACAATAGACCGGGTATAAATGAATTTTGCACCATTAAGCCAATATTGCAAAACAATATGATTAAAGGGAAATAATTTTATTTGGGTTATGGTATATACACATATATATATTAATGTTTTGTAGTGTGGTTGTATGTATGTACCTTGTATGACTATATATATATATTTTTTGCAGATATACAATTTTGTATAATTTTATATAGTATTAATTTCCCTGTCAATATATTAATATTAATATTGACATTATTATCAATAATTTATTCTCATTTTTCAATTGTTAATTTTTATTCCTATTGATGTCAATTAATTAATTGAATTGGGGTTTTTTTTCAAAATTGGAAATTAAAAAAACTTTTTTATTTTGTCATTTTGGTTTTTTTTTTTTTTTGGAATTGTGAGAAAATTAAAACTTTTTTAAAGGATTTTCACTTTTTTGGGGTGGAAATTTTATTTTTAACCCAAATTTTTTTTGGGTAAATTTTTTTTCAAGAATGAAAAAAGGGTTTTTTTTCTGAAAACAAAATATTATTTTTAAAAAATTTTTTTCATTTTGAACAAATTTCATTATTTTTTTTTTCACTTTTCCTTTT
>NW_025049091.1:0-29034 GCF_019279795.1 Protopterus annectens | reverse complement strand
ACATACAGTACAGCTTCAATATACATCATCGTTACACACCACGTGCGTATCATGGGTTCTACATACCTTGTCTGTGTTTCCTTCCCTTTTCGCTATGCGTGTATCGCTATTCCATTTTCTCACTCTATCCGTTTGAGTAGTTCGGTATGCGCATACGGTTTGAATATCCTGGGAGTCATCCTTATATCCATCGTTACCTGCAACATGTGGGTTCATCACACCAATAGCTGTTCCTCAGTGTGTACTTGTGCGCATATCACCTGTGCATCTACTCCATTCGTACATTACGCGTCGTAACTAGGGCATGGTTGCTTTCCTTACCTGGGCGTTGGCTATTTGCCCTACCTTCATTGAGATGGTCTGTATTGTGTTATGTTATGTGTAACTGCAGCCGCTATGTGTGGCGTCAGGTACATTTTGCAGTGGTGTTAGCCGTGGATTGTGTGTGTTGGGTATGGTATTATGTTCGACATGTGGGTGTCCCTGTCCTGACGGCGTCTGTTGATGGCGTTTTGCATTCGGATGTGTAACATAGCTGTTGTATTCCTTTAAACAACGGATGCAAGTATGCTTCCCACGTGAGATGTTGCGGTTATGCAGCTGTCATTGACTGCCTGTATGTTTGTGCTGCTATTACGGCTTGTATCCCTTTGATATGTGTGATGGGGAATATCGGAGGTTGTAGGTGACGGATACGGGTTGTGGGCCTTGCATCTCTACATACACGGTATGCTTGTCTGTGTGCTCCATCCCTGCCTGGGGAGTTGGCAGTTACTTGTCTGTTGTTCTGGGAGTGTAGGTTGTGTTGTTGTCATGTGGTGTTGGTATCGCCTGCGTGTGTGCTTCCTGCATGTATTCCTCCGTCACATCAGTGGTATATCTGCGGTTGTTTGTACGTGATGACTATCCCTTGTCATTCTGTCCCGGATATTTACAGTCATTGTGGTCCTGTACTTGGGATGGCCTGTTTGTTAGTGGTTGCCACCTATTCAGGTGGCGTATTGCTTGTTTGACACTTGTAGAACACACAGCGGTGTTTACGGGCCGATACGCGGCCACGATCAGTACCGGGCAGCACATGATTTCCGCAGTACATACCTATTGCTGTGTAACTTTGCCGACGTATCGTTTTGCAATTAGCATATGGGTGTCATACATGCGGTCATGATTTGTACATACGTCCTTTCGATTTCATGTGGGGTATATTCCTGTGGTACATTCTGGGACATTTTCAATTTGCATCGTATATCGCCGCCACGCCTAGCCAGGGAGGGGCTCTCAGTACTACTTTGGGAGTACTGGTGTACATACACCTGAGGTTACTATACTGTATGCCTACACATGTTATTCCACTCCGTCACATGGCACCAACATACACATTTTACAGTGGCACACACATTACACTCGCACAGCCGAAAACACACAGCACCATCACCGCACACATACACATACTGCGGCAGTCACAGGGACGGTTGCACACAGTACCTGCGTGGCCCGCATCACCGGCGGCAGTGTCTACCTCCCCCCTCATATCATCATAGTATTACCCGCACATGTACTGTTACTCTACTGTGGCCTGGCGATCATCCCGACTCGCGGTTATGCATTTCGGTATGTTGACCTTTCCATGGGTGGTGGTTTCCTGTTCTGTTAAACCTCCCGGATGCTCAGGTTGTCGTTCACTATGTTTACTATGTACAGATATCGCGTGTTACTTCTCTGTCACCTTACATCCCTCTGATTCCCTGTCTTACCTGTTGTACTTATATGTCTATGTGTACATATATTTCTATGTGTGTAATTATATCTATCTCCATATCTGTATATGCACATATGTACATGTCTATATGTATACACCTTGCGGCGAACGTGGCAGCATACAGCAACGCTGTCTGCTGTAGGACCCACGTACGGTTCAGGTGTTGGCGTTCCATGCTCCGCTGGCTGTTGGGTGTGCAGTGTTTGGGTGCTGCCTATGTTGGAGTCACACATGGGGCCACCCATACGGTACACTTTATGGGTGGCCATGTTTGCGTGCCATCCATTTCACTGTGTGTGCAGGTAGGGAGGTGTCAGTCCATGGGGCCTACACTGTCAGAGTATGTGCTATACGCTCCCTCTTTGCCAGGGCATAGGCATATTGGGTATGCCTCCATCTGCCTACTGGGGCTGGCACAGTGTGTTCATGGTCCTGAACCCTCTGTGCCTGTACTGGCTTTGGCAGTTGTGGTGGGCTTTGTGGCCCTTCACCATTATGTCCCTGCAGCAGCTGCTTCCACAGGATCATATTATGTAGCATGGCACATACTATGAATATGTGGGCACATGTGCCTGGAGAGTACTGCAGGGCTCCACCGGATGTATCCAAGCACCGGAACCGTGATTTCAGCATCCCAAACACACGCTCTATGATTATTCTGGTTTGTGCGTGTGCCTCATTATGGCGTTCTTGCATGTGTGTGTGTGCATTTCTGATGGGAGTCATCATCCACGGCTCCAGTGCATAGCCAGCATCCCCCACAAGGTGGCCTTGTGGGATGTCCCCCCTGGCAAATACCTGGTACAGCTGTGAGGCATGCCAGATATGGGAGTCGTGGTAGCTTCCAGGGCTGCCAGCACACACATCCATGATAATGCCCTGCGCATTGCACACCACCTGGCAATTGATGGAGGGGAATCCCTTGTGGTTTATGTAGTGTCTACCCTGCTCCCCAGGTGGTGACTTGATTTGTATGTGCTGCACAGCCCATCGCACCCAGTACCTCCAGGTATTGTGCCACACGGTGGAAGTGGCGCATATTGCTAGCCAACTCCTCCTGAGATCTGGGGAAGTATATATGCTCATTGGCATGTGGTAACATGGCATCCAGAAACTGGTGTAGTACCCTGGATGCTGATGCCTGTGAGATGCCCATTATATCCCCAGTTGGCCTTTGAAAGGTACCTGTGGCCAGTATTTGCAAGCTTACACATACCTTTGTGTCCACTGGGATGGGCTCCCCTCTGTTGTTTCTTGTTCTCAGGCGTGGCCGGCACAGCTCTGCTATTTGCTGTAAAGTGTCCCTATCCACCCTGTAATGCTCTACTATCTCCAGGTCTTGTAGCCCCTGGTAGGTTACACTTGGTCTGAACACTCTCCTTCTCCTCTGAGGACTACGGTAGTTGTAGGCACCCTCCTCCACAACTCCGTCTGTCTCTAACACATGCTGATGGATCACGGCCATGGCGGCACCCAACATGTACATTTTAAAAGTTCCCCGTGTATTTACACCTAGAGTGCGGCGTTTGGGAATTCACGGCTGTGTGTTGTGTGCATTCACACTTTATACTGTTGTGCTGTACACCCGGTGATGTCATAGGGTGTGTCTGTGTGGCCGTATCTGTGGATTATCTTCCGTGTTTTACCGTTGGCACTGCAACGCTGTTGCATTTGGTGTTGCATTACTCTTGCCTGCATTGGATTAGCTTTCGACCTTACCTTACTGTTTCTGCACGTTGCACCTACTATTTCCTGGCATGCATCCTGCAGAGCCCTGTCATGTGTAGTTTCTGGGACATGGCATATCGTATGCTTTTGTGTGCCACCGTTATGCTGCCTGTCTACTTGGCTCTGCTGTGTCAGGTCTTCACTCTTTGTAATCTGATACCTCCCCTACTTTCTTTGCATTCATATGCCTCCCCTATCCCGTTTTGCAGGTTTCTGCATACAGAGTTGTCAGCTGCCGCCAATTGGCCTTCGTGGGTTGATTACTGTTGATTGCTCATTACTACTCCGATTACACTGCTTCCGTGATTTCATATTCTCAACATCACCTTCCTGTATCCGATGTTGTTTGCGGGGCAAGCGTCACATGACTGGGTTAAGGGAACGTAGTCATCCTCGTGCACATGCACCTCTGTGCGCATTGTGTGCTCTCAGCTCAACTATTTCCACACACGCCGGTCCTGCAGCTGTGCTGTGCAATGTACAGCCCAGGTTTGCTGGGCTCCAATGTGCTTCCTCCTACAGTGGCACACCCCTCTGCAGGTGACATGTATTCCCTCTGAGCCACTCCTCGGTGTATTACCACTGTGCCGTTTGGTACAGCCTTATGCCGGCGGGGGTTTTGCGATTCAGTATTATCTGCCTCATTTGCATGGCATTGACTACTAATTCATAGTTACCGCGCAACACTGCCGACTCATGGCAACCCTTGCACCGTGGATGTGGCTTTCCTTGCATACCATGGTGTATTGTGGCTGTGAAGCTGATGTGTATTACACTGCTGTTTTATGACATTGTCATATTATTTTATTGTTTAGCACCTTCCGCGGACATGTCCTGGGGTTCTGCTGTGAGTTTCTGTGGACATACCATTTATGTTATTATTTACATGTTGTGCATGTTTTCTTTTGACATTCTCTGTGTCTTTCGCCATTGGCATATGGCAACTGTGTGATACCTGATGTTGACAGCCTTCCGTTACTCCTATGTTATGTTTGGGTAAATGTAAACTTTTTTTTTTGGTTTACATTGCCGTTCTTATGTTACGCGCCACTTCGTGGATCGCTATATGCCTTCATTTGCATGGTGCAACACCGCACATGGGGTGTTTAGCATACCTACGCCGGGGGTGGCGCAGATCCGGCGCACGCCGGTAGTGCACGTGGGATTGGATCGTACCTGAATCGCTCGCCGGCCATATTTGGTGTTGTAATGCCTACGCTATGCATCCGCCTGGCGCAACGTTCATGAATCCCGGGGAATGTCTTTCTGTAAATGTTATTCTTTCAAGGTTTCAGTCCTGCTGGAATACAATAGTCAGTTCAGTCTTGTAATACACTTCTTTGTTCTCCTTGCAACATTACTTTTAGCAGCTGTGCTTTATCTCTGATAATATTTGCAAGGTCGACCATCTCAGAGGAAGGAAAAAAGATTTTCAATGCTTTATACATTCATTTTCCTGACCCAGCAGATAATCATTAGTGAAAAACATAAGCTTGCTGAGCTGGCTACTGCCAGGGTCAGAGTTCAAACACACTGCAGCTACAAAGCTTCAAGCAATTACATGTAAAATCATTCTTACTGCCATATTGTAAAATAGAATAAAATGCATTACATACTATTTGCTTTTAAACTAGCACTTTATATATGTTCAAATACATATTTTTCTAACATTTTCCCTCCTTTTAATACTTTTTATTCTATTCAGAAACATAAACAATATCATATCATTCCCTAGCCTTCTCCTTTAAGGACTTTCAACTAGGCAAGTCATTTGGTTTATATTTCGGAAAGGATTTCATTTGGAACCAATAGCTCCATTTCAATGTCTTGGTACAAAGTTTCAATTACAGATATATCAACAAATTCTCTGACTAATCTTTTCATACAGGGAATCCCACAACAGACACATGCTCCTTATAAAAGCAAACCAACACAAATAGCAATCAAAATATTCATTAGGATTGAACCCCACCCACCAAATAGACTCTGGAAAAAGTTCATCAGTGGGTTTGGGCCTGGTTCAGTCATGGCCGATACCTGCTGTATTACCTCTAGATGATCATTGATCTCATGTCGATTGTCTGGTATAAATGCACAGCATTCTTCTTTGATAAGCACGCACGTACCACCTCTCTCCACTAGGGTGAAGTCAAGAGCCATTCGATTTTGTAGCACAACAGTTCTCATTGCATTCAGTTCATCAGTCACAAGTTCGAGAGCGGAAAAAGTTGCATTACTCATTACTTCGAGAAGCTTTGACAATTTTCTCAGCTCCCAGATCGATTTGACTGCTCCATAGTCTGGGAATATTCCAGCCCAGGATATAACGCTGTCACTCAAGTCCATATGAGTCAATTTTTCTTTATCTTTCACGGATTGATGATCCTTCCAACCAGCTTCAATTTTCCCCATTGGATTTACAGGTTTTCCGACTGAATTCTCAGGTTTTCGGGCTACATCTCTTATATTTCGTATCTTACCTAGAGGTAATTCTGCAGTATGCCTTATAGCTGGAACCAGATAGCCCAAAAAACAACTGCCGGACCAATTCTCAGGTAGCCATTTGTATGCTTTTTTCCCACAAACAAAATAACAGTTTTCTGCTTTAGTACTGATGCGGGTTAACTCGGAATGAAACATTTTCTTGTCTATAACAGACAATTGTTTATGCAACTCAGGATTTTTCTGCACATCTCTTATTGTTGTTTTCATTAAGCTCAAATATGAATCATAATTTGTGCTACAGCTAGTAGTTTTATCTTTAGTCTTTATATAGCATTTATAAGATACAGTTATGTTACAGTTACTCCAACCCACTTGGAGTGTATAATTTTTATAGAAACAAACAATTCCTCTCTGTGTAATAGGCAAATTCAATGCAATCTTGTCCTGTGATCTCACAGAACCTGTATCAAAAAGTAAATTTTCCCAAGTCTTATTTATCCCCAAGGGGACAGCGGACATCAACAGTCCTCCATATGCTGTTGGTAGAGCAGTACAAACCCAGCAGTTTGAGATGTTCACAGTCTCTACATATACACGCTTCATAGCTAGGTATGTGTTAAAGTTTGGATGCCAGTCTATAGACAGTTCATCACGTTTCTCCACTTTCATTTGTACGGTTATATGCAGGAAGAACCATAACAAAAGAAAAGTCACCACAATCATAGTCAGTAAATGTATAGTTAGCAAGATGGTTAAACAATATCTTCGGGTTGATTTGTATTTTTACTCATTTTGCTCTTGGCCATCCTGCCTTTGTTGTGTATCAGTCACAAAATGTTTATCAAGCTGAAAATTCTTTACCGGTTTACAGTGCGTCAGGTGAACCCAGGACGACCTCTCAGCAACTTTGACCGCAATAGGTGTCGCTAACAGTACCTGGTACGGACCTTCCCACTTCGGACTTGTCCAGTTTTTCTTCTTTATGACCTTCAGCCACACCCAGGACCCGGGGGTCAGCACCGCTTCTAGTGGTCTGGTCTGCTCCTTATCTGAAAAAGAGTTCAACTGCAAAACAGGTTTATTTGTTAACAGTTTCTTCATGTAATTAGCTAATGAGCTGTCAGCCTGTAGCTCTGCAGGCACGAGAGCTTTCCATTGTGGCACATAATATGCCCTTCCAAATATCACTTCAAAGGGGGTCCAACCCCTTACATTTGGAACTGTTCTCATGCTCAGCAGTGCCAAAGGCAAACAACAAATCCAATTCTTCTGTGCTTCATTTATTAACTTTCTCAACTTGCTTTTCAAAATTCCATTGTACCTTTCCACCAGTCCTGCAGACTGTGGGTGGTAAGCACAATGATTCTTCAAGGAGATCCCAAAGAATCTCCCAAGTTGTTGAATCATCTGGTTAACAAAGTGTGTCCCATTGTCACTATAGATCCTTTCCGGTATGCCAAATCTAGGAATTATTTCTTTTATTAGAGCTTTTGCTACTGTTGCTGCATCTGGATTTTTAGTAGGAAAAGCTTCTACCCATTTGGAAAACATGTCTATAATCACTAAACAGTATTTTTTCCCCTTCACATTTGCTCAGTTCTATGAAGTCCATACAGATAGTATGGAACGGGTATGGTGGTGTAGGAAAACTCCCTTGCTTGGGTTTGAATGCTCCTTGCGCATGATGTTTGTTACAAATATGACATGCTGCACAAAATTTTTGTGTAAAGTTCGTGAATCCATATGTTTGGAATATTCGATTTACTAACTGTACCATCCCCCCTGTTGAGACATGGCTCTGCCCATGGCTCAACAAAGCTGCATATCTAAATAAATTAGATGGCAATATTGGCTTTTGGAGATGTACAGTCCATTTTTGAGGATTGCACCTCGTCTCTCCCATTTCTGTTTCTCAGCTTTTGTAGTTAATGTCTGCATTGTTTTCAACATTTCTAAATCTAAAATCTCAGAGGGTTGTAATTCCTCATTCAAAAGTAAAGTCTCTGAGTCTGAGGCTGCTTGCTCTGCAGCTGCATCAGCTCGTGCATTACCTTTTGAAATCTTATCCTGTTGTTTTGTATGAGCTACACATTTGCAAATAGCTACTTTGGTTGGTAACTGAATAGAATCTAACAAGTTCAAAATAAGTTGCGCATGATTAATCGGTTTTCCAGTAGATGTTATCATTCCCCTATTTTTCCATTGCTGCGCAAAAACATGCACTGTAGAGAAAGCATACTGACTGTCAGTATATATGTTCACACATTTGTCTTTCGCTAGAGTGCAAGCCCGTGTTAAGGCTATCAGTTCTGCTGCTTGAGCAGACAGGTTATGCTGTAAGGGTCGGGCTTCTAAAATCTCTGTATCTGTGACTACTGCATACCCTACTAGATTTTTCCCTGTAGGACCCTTCCTGCATGAACCGTCCACATAAAATGTCACCTCGGCATCATCCAAGGGCATATCAGTGAGATCTTGTCTGGGCAAAGTTATTTGCTCAATTTCCTGCAGGCAACTGTGAGGTGTGCCATCCACAGGAGTTGGAAGTAACGTTGATGGATTTAATGTTGTACAACGTTCAATTACCATATGAGGTTGGCTCAGCAGTATGGTCATACAAGAAAGATGTCTAGCAGGAGATAGATATGCTATTTTTTCTTGCAGTAAAATTATCGCGACTGCATGAGGCACTCTCAGTGTGAGAGGGTGGAATAACACCACTGAGGTCGAAGCCTGTACTGCTATTGCAGCTGCGACTACTGCTTGCACACAGTGTGGCAATGATTGTGCCACTGGATCTAACTGCGATGAGTAGTAAGCTATGGGGCGTTGCTTACTTCCATGCTGTTGCGTCAGAACTGACGTCATGTATCCCTGTTTACAATCTACGGTTTGAAAAAATCTTTTGTGGTAATTTGGAAGTCCTAAAACTAATGATGAAGCTATCAATTGTTTTAGTCTGCAGAAAGCTGTTTCTGCTTCAGGTGTCCATTGTAATATATCTTGTGCTGCCATTGGTGTTTTATATATTATATCAGCCAATGGAGCAGATTCTAAAGCATAGTTTGATATCCAACTTCGACAAAAATTAGTCGTTCCCAAGAAGGACATCATTTCCTTCTTGGTTGTTGGTTTAGGTGCCTGTAAGATTGCTGTTATTCTGTCTTTGTCTAGTATTCTACCTTCATTGGAAATCACATATCCTAGGTATCTAACCTGTTTTCTCCAAAGTTGTAACTTACTTTTGTTTACTTTGTGTCCTTGTGCTGCTAAGAATTTCAATAATGCTATTGTATCTTCCCTGCATTGCTGTTGGGTCGGGGCTGCTAGCAAGATATCATCTACATAAAGTAGAATCTGACTACTTCCTGGTGGAGTAAACCCTGCCAGGTTGCTAGCCATTTCTTGTGCAAATATCGTTGGACTTTCACAATATCCCTGCAGTAGCCGAGTATAGGTATATCTTTTACCTTGAAATGTAAATGCAAACCAATACTGGCTATCAGGGTGTATAGGTATTGAAAAGAAAGCATTGCTTATATCTACCACAGTAAAATATTTTTGTTGTGGCTTCAAATCATTCAACAAAGTGTGTGGGTCTGGCACCGTAGGTGCTCTGGGTATTATTGCATTGTTTACGGCTTGTAAATCCTGTACCATTCGCCATTCCCCGTTTGCTTTTTTAACAGGAAATAGAGGGGTATTACATGGTGAATCTAGAGATTCTACCAGTACTCCTTCCTTGAGTAATGCTGCTATTATAGGCTTGATTCCCTGCTCTGCATCTTTCCTCAAGGGGTATTGTCTTTTTTGTGGTCTAAATGCTGATTTTGGTGTAATGGTTACTGATCTTGCTGTTCGAATAAGTCCTACATCTGATTTACCTGTTGACCAAAGAATGTTTGGTATATTACACAGGGCTTTTTCTTCTTCTTCTAACAAGAATGCTAATCAGCTGTCCTCACTGGTTTGTAAGTGTACAGCTGGACGTGTCTGTGTTAGCCAATTCAATTTCTGCTTTTGTACTCCCTGTTCTGATAATTCTAAATCAGTTTGTTTTTCCCATTTTGTTACCTTTTCTCCTAAATCGGCCCATCTCACATCTTTGCTCTTTGTCAAGCTGACATGTGGCAGTCTATTAGATTTGTACAGTTTCATGAATTCCTGAGGTAGTGAACAGCTTACTACACTGTTTCCCTCAGTATCCCAATATAAGGTTCATAACACTAATCTGTTAGCAGGATTTTTGAACAGTTCTTGCTCATACTCCTTGTCTGGTCCTGGCATACTACAGTAGTATAGAGTACAATGTAACAAATGCTGTTGGTCAGTGTCAAGGGAGGGGACCTTACTGATGGCTACATTCATCAGTTCCTCGGTTACTGCCCCTGGACCAGTGGTAACTAGATCCTGGCTGTACCAGTAAAAGGCTTCACCCTCCGATCGCACCACAAAAGTATCCATTTGTCTTTGTGCTTCCATACCCTGCATAGTAGGAACTACTGCTATGCCAAATATCTGCATAAGATCTCTTCCCAGTAAGTTTACTGGACATTTTGCAGAAACTACAATTTTACTTTTCTGAGTCATACCTGAAACAGGGTCAGTTATTGCTATATCATGGGAGAGTGGCTCCCTATATAGCTGTCCATTTGCTGCTTTTACTAATATATAGTCAGGTGATTCAGAGTGTTCTGGTAACTTTGAAGGCTGTATCAAAGTTCGTGACGCTCCTGAGTCACACAAGAATTTCACTTCCCTTCCTTCCACCAGAAGTGTAACTTCCGGTTGTGTATCTGCTAAATAGAGCTCCAAGCTCAGTAATGCTAAATCTAGAATTTCGCTTTCTTCATCCTCTACATCTGCTTGCACTTTTTCTATTCCTTCCACTACATTTACATTTGTCCTTTGTTTGCTAGCCTTTTCTGATGATTTTTGATTGTCATCACTATCATATAGTCAGTCCTCATCACCTTTATCTTCTGTAGCCGCCTTTTTATTTAGCCTGCAATCCCTTGCTAAATGTCCTTTTTTACTGCACTTAAAGCATTCACCCTTCTTTTTTCTTTCTTCAAAATCCTCTGACCTTTTGTCAGACTGTTTATTACCCTGGGCATTTTTCTTACCCTTTTTATTTGATTGTACTACAAAGACCTCTGCTCCGTCTTCAGCTGTGAAGACCTGTGTCTTCTTTTTCTTTTTACTATTAAAGTGTCTTTCAGCATGTCTAGCATACTCAAGCAAGGCTTGTAGCCTGCTTGTTCGGTGATCTATCATATGCTTTGTAATAAAGCTACTGATAGGTGCAATGCAACCTTTCAAAAATGCATTTTTCAGTTGCTGTTCATATGAGCTATCATTTGTCTGATTTTTCAGGAATAGTCATACCACTATGGTTATTGAAACATTCCAATAATCTACCATAGTACCCATCTACAGTTTCATTATCTTGTTGTATGCATTGGTTAATGCAAGTCCAATCTGCTCTAGGTTTCCATTTTTCAGAGATTCGGTCTGTAAGACCTTTCACTCTGGTGTCTAATTCTGCGTCACTATGTGAGAGTGGTTTAAGCTCTGCATTACGAGAGTTCCAGGTGCCACAAATCATTGCCAGTCTGGACCCAAAATCTGTCTAACTACCCTTTCTACTTCTTCCCCATTCAAGTGGTAACTTAGTCTCATACCTTGTAAATCTTGTATAAACTTTTTGTAATTAATTTTCGGATGAGGGATTCCCTCTGTTGCTTTCCGAATGTCTTCCGGTGTCCATGGTCTATATACTAAGAGAGTTGGGTCCTGCCCTTCCTGCCCTGCCTGAGGATTTGGTACCTCGATTAGTGGACAGATTTCTTCACTCTCTTCTAGTGAGTCCCTCCCTATTTGATATAAATCTGTGTCCCTAAGTGTTTTATGTGTCCGGGATCTAGTTTCAATAGGTTCTCTAACAAAAGGTTGTAATGCTCCTGCAATTTCAGGATAATGTGGAGGTGGACTAGCCTGTCCTACTTCTTCATATCCTGAAAAAGGCATTGGAGGGGGCAGAGGGGCCAACGCTATTACTGTATTATTATCCTCTTTGTCTAAAAATAATGTTTTCGCATTTTTAATTTTCTGTTCCCTTCGGTTCACTTCCTCAATCCACCTATGTGCCTGAGGAATGCCCAATTGTCTTTGTTTCTTTGCCTGACCTTCTGCGTCAGATTTGAGCTGTTTTAAAAGTTTAACTAACGGAATTTTATTTAATTTACCATCAAATTCATATTTATTAACCCATTTTGTATAATACCTTACATTATCTGCACGTTGTAATTGCATATATTTTGCGTCATCAGTTAGGGGCGGATCTCGCGATTTTTTAGTGCACTGATTTCCCATTTCAAAAAGAAAAATGTTACGTAACCCTTTTTACCACGTGGTATCTTAGTTCTTTACACAGTTTATCTAGAATAACTGCCTACCTTATTCTGTTTCCCTGATCTCTGACAAAATATACAGTAATTTCCTTTTGTCCCTGATCTGTACAACAAATCTATGACAATAACATTTACTGTAACCTAGTCCCTGATCTAAAACAGAAAAAAGGCAAATATCTTCCTACCTGAGCCTCCTGGGTCATCTAGTTCGAGACCGCTCTTCGGCCGCAGATCAGAAAAGTGGCCAGCCTCTCAAAACGACAATTCAGTCGGAGGTCTTTGTGTTTGAAGAAGAACCGTTTCGGTAGCTTCTCCTGCGCAGTATTCGACCACCGGTACACTCTGAGCTGTAGCTGTCGAGGGCTTCCGGTCTGAAGGACCAAACTGTTAAATAAAAATAAACGATTACAACACAGGAGGCTCAGATGCAAAAAACTTTACTAGTGTACACCAGGAGGCAAAATACCATACAATACAAGTATAGAGTTTTGTCTGGCATGATACAGGAAATGTTCCATGTTTTATAAGCATACATTTAAGCTGTGCCCACTTCACTGACGTGGTCAGTCACAGGGCACCTCCATCACTATGGTCTACAATATTCTATTCATAAGAAAAAGCTGATGTTATACTTTTTAAAAGTTTTCCCATGAGAATAATACAGCCTTGCAAAGCACCTGATCAGTTATAATGTCTTTCTGTAAATGTTATTCTTTCAAGGTTTCAGTCCTGCTCGAATACGATAGTCAGTTCAGTCTTGTAATACACTTCTTTGTTCTCCTTGCAACATTACTTTTAGCAGCTGTGCTTTATCTCTGATAATATTCGCAAGGCCGACTATCTCAGAGGAAGGAAGAAAGATTTTCAATGCTTTATACATTCATTTTCCTGACCCAGCAGATAATCATTAGTGAAAAACATAAGCTTGCTGAGCTGGCTACTGCCAGGGACAGAGTTCAAACACACTGCAGCTCCAAAGCTTCAAGCAATTACATGTAAAATCATTCTTACTGCCATATTGTAAAATAGAATAAAATGCATTACATACTATTTGCTTTTAAACTAGCACTTTATATATGTTCAAATACATATTTTTCTAACAGAGGGCCTAATGGATTGTTGTGGGAGCCAGTACTGGTTAGTGTGCTTGTGTCATATGTCACGTGATGGCTGTTGAACAAGGCCATCTTATTTTGTGGATCCTGTCAAACCAGGGTCTGTGGTCAGTGTTGATCAGGATTGCCAGTGGCAGGACCTGAAGAAATCAAACAATTGGGAAAAGAATTATTAGCTCAGCTTCAGTCAACTATAACAAGAAGAGGGTAAAGTAACAACAAGGATGTAAAAAACTAGAGCAGTGTGAAGAGGAAAAGAAACTTAAGAGTTCTAATTATAATGAATTCACCACTATTAGCATGAATACAACTGAAAAAAGTCTGTACACCAAAAACACTCCAAAATATCAACATACTCCTCTGACAGAAAATATAGCACCCACACTAAAAATTAAATCTTCTTTATTCCAAAACACAAAAGATTAAGCGCTTACATCCAAGCACATCAATATAAAGATATAAAAAACAAAATAATCTATTGACAATCATATTAGAAATAATAGTTTGTATTGACATATTAATGTATTTCAATACATTATTTTAATATTTTAACATTTTAATATATAATATTCTTGACTGAATGTACTTCAAAAGTTTTTTTATACATTTGTAACGTAGGATGTATTAATGTAATGATTGTCAATAGATTATTTTCTTTTTTATGTTTATCTTGACGTGCTTGGCCCTTTAAAAGTAAGGTATGTTTCTAATGACATAACTCCAAAGAACAAACACAAACCTGTAAATTCCAAAAAATGAACCGAAGACTGAAGGAACCAAACTGCCTGGATGCCAAAATGCCCCAATGCAATAGCTGTCCATAAACAATAGTGTCGCCAGATGAAAAAACACTGAAAGGTGGAAATCACAAGTAAATTTATTGAAGCGCTTTTCGTTTGCCTCCTAGGCAAACTTCCTCAGAAAACACATTCCAACAATTCACCATGCCTTAAATAGTGTGACATCATAATTAGGTTAAAAACAATTAAGTCAATTATGCCTAATAAGGTATAAAACAGTCACCCACCCCGGGGTTAAACAGCTAAAAGCTAACATACTATTGATGGAAAACTCTACAAATAAATATACCCTAAAAAATCACTTTAAACATTTCATATAATACAATGGTTAATGAACAGAATGAAGTCTAAGGATAACACCAAGCCATGGTGATAACCAAAACTGTTAAAAATGAAATAATATGGTAACCTGTCAATTAAAACTAAAAACTTGAAGTAAGGTCGATGGCCCCCTAAGTAAAGTTTGCCTTACTAGAATAGTTCAAGTTTCCTATTTGAAACATGTTTTGACAACGTTAAACACTATTCCCTATTTCAACACATGTGACTGTCAAAAGTAATACGAGAGTAAATCTTGAATATCAAAAAAATACTACATAAAAAACAAAACTGGAGATTCTGAGTAACCCAACTCCCCAACCTATCTCTTTAAACTAAGAAGGCGAAGGACACTAGAAATAGAACAGGCTTCATTCAAACCTGGCAAATGATACGCTTCCAACCTAATCTGCCAGTGTAGTTCCTTTTCCAACAATTTAAGTTGTGTTGGCCCTCCCCTGGTATCGTGGCCTACCTGTTCAATTGCAATGAATTTGAACTGGTGGGAGGGGTGGTCCATTATATGTTTAGCCAACGCATTTGTTTCCTTGTGTTTTCTTATGGCATACATGTGCTCGTAAATTCGATCCTTGAGTTTACGCTCGGTTTTACCAATGTAGAACCCTGCACAATGTTGACACTGGGCTAAATAAACAAGCATACGAGAATTGCAGCTGACCCTACATTTTAATTTGAATACGTGATCCTGAACAGTGAATCTGTTAGATTCAATAATGTACTTACAGTAATTACAAGATTGGCATTTGAACATGCCAGGAAACCTAGTTAGCAACGGTTTCTGCTCAAACCATGATTTAAGATTTTTGGCTTTTCTGTATGTCACTTTGGGGTATGGACCTATTTTGGAGGACACAACATAGTCTGCTCGAAACAAGTGCCAGTTCTTTTTAATAATATACCACAAATTGGGACTATCAACTGTAAAGTTGGTAATAAATCTAGGAAGGGGAAACAAATGTGGTTCGTAAGTGCTAACAATATCCTCACCTACTGTGGCCAAAACTGGTACTGAAGGATCCATATACTTTTTGACTGGCAATAAAGGCTCATAGAACTTAGATGACCTTTTCCGTGACACCTCACTAATGAGGTCCTCGATCAATTTAGAGGGGTAGGCACGACTCGTAAACATCTTTTTCAATAGTGAACATTCCTCAACATAGTCAGCGTCTCTACTTATCATCCTTGCAGCTCTAACTAGTTGACCTTTAATCACTGCTCGTTTTTGTAGAAACGGGTGACAACTAGTGAAGCGCAAGAATGTGTTGGAATAGGTCGATTTCCTATGAATTTGCGCTATAAAGCAAGCTGCCTCAGAGTCCTTAACTAACATGATATCAAGATATGAAATCCTCATGGTGCTAAAGGTGGAAGTAAACTCTAAAAAGGTAGTAGTACTATTTAAATAAGTAACGTACTCAACTGCTTGAGCTTCACTCCCTTTAAATAAAATAAAAATATCATCTAAAAAGCGTGTGTAATATGCAAGATGTTCAACATAAGTTGGATGATCAAAAACAAATTGGGGCTCCCAGTTGGCCATAACTAGGTTTGCCACACTTGCACCACAAGGTGAACCCATGGCAACCCCGATGTTTTGTAAATAAAAGTTCTCCCCAAACATGAAGAAGTTCTTAGACAAAATTAGGTCCATTAATTCACCCACAATTGAGATGTCATAGTTGCATGCTTCCCTAGCTCTCAACCTATCACATACCCACTCAACAGCCACATCGTGGGGAATACTCGTATATAGATCTTTTACGTCAATTGTCAAAAGATTAAGGTGGTCATGAAACTCTATATCATTAATTTTGGACAAAAAAGACCATGAGTCTTTGCAGATTTGAACTTCTTGTTTGACGTACTTCTGCAAAATATTATCAACCACCTTGGCACAAGCGTAAGACGGTGAACCTCGACTATCAATCAAAGGTCGCATAGGAGGGTCCATTAAATCCTTATGGATTTTAGGTATACCAAAAAGGTATGGAAATCTTGGATACAATGTAAACATGTAATTGTATAATTGCTGGTTAATCCTACCCTCCATAAGCATTTCCTCAATGTTGTCCTTGATAATCTTATATGCTCTATTCACTTCACTCCTGGAGCTTAAAACATAAGCCGGAGATTGAAGCAAAGATGTCATTCTGTCAAAATAATCATCCTGATCAAAAATCACTGCACCCCCTCCCTTGTCAGGTTTACAAACACGGATGTTGTGTGATCTAAAAGATGATATACTTTCAATCTCATTGGAGTTACTTGATACATGTCGCTGTCTTGGTCTATCTATAAGACTCCTAATGTCCACCTCGCAAATTTGTTCGAAAGTTGCCAACAATGGGTGTAATGGTGGGTTGAATGTACTAGGTGCATGCAATCGATTGCTCACGTCAGAATAAACGTCACCCCCCCATCGTTAATTGGAAGTTAAGTTTTCTGGTGAATGTCTTTACATCAATAATAGATGTAACAATGTCTAAACATTGTTTAGGGACATAAGTGTAGCCCTTAGTCAACAAATCAGCCATAGAAGTAGTTACAGACATTTGGGAAAAATTATAGACATTAAAATCACCAGTGGAATTCAAATTAACAACCGGGCCAGCGGGTCGAAGAACCGAACTTGTGTCATTGTTAACCAAATTAGATGAAGCTAGAGTAGATGAAGGTGGAAGTGTCCTAGTGTCATCAAGTACGTCAATACCTGGTGGAGAAGAGAGAACTGGTGTTACCTGTTGGTCCTTCTCTGATTGGAGCGATTCAACCATTGGCGCTTCTGTTTGGGTCTTGCACCTAAAAAATTGTTAAAACCTTCCTGTGTATCACTATTATATCTAACATTACCATTATTTCTGTTTTGGATGCGCTCACTCCTACGAAGTTCCACTGGTGGAAAATCTGCACTATCCATTACAGAGACATTCCCAGTCTGCTCCGCATTAGAGTGAGCTGCATCAAATTCCATGTTAAGAATAGTGTTGTTCATGTTGCTATTAAGGGGTCTCATGTTAGCTCTCCAAACCTGACCAGAAGGGGGACTGGGATAAGCTGCCCCCTCCCTATATGCTTTAGTATCCCTATCCAATTTTTTTATTTTAACAGATTTTAACTTAGTCAAGTAGGAATCAATACTACTAAAAAGTCTGGCATAGTCGTAACTATACCTATCAAATGCCAAATCCAATTTGATGGCATTGTCCAGTGCACCTGCCTCGATGTTCAGCTCCTCGATTTGAAAGGTATAGTGATTGATCATTAAATTGATCATTAAATTCAACAACTCAGCTCCATGTTGATCAAACAAAGCTACCAATTCTAGAAATTTATGTTTCTAATGAGTTAGTTTTGGCGCCTAAAATATATATAAAAACACTAATTAATCAATTGTATTTATTCTAATGAAGTCCACATTATTGTGGATAAAGGAAAACATGATAATATATGTATAAAATGGAAGGCACACAGAGATGGAGCAAAGTAAGAGTATGAGTAAATAATGAAAGTAGCAAACACTATAATAAAAGAATGCCAATGCAAATATAGAAAGAAAACTGATAGGAAGTGAGGGCGTGCCAGATGAAATATTGGAAGCGACCCATGAAAGAATATGCAAACATGGAGGAGAGGGAAGGATAGTAAACGCTTTTTATATCAGTTTCATGCATCATGGTACTATTGCCTTGTGGGAAAATACACAAGGCAAAGGGAAGTCATGAAGGTAAAAAAAGGGAAGATACAGCCCAAGGAAGTTGAAAACAGAACCACAAAAACAATAAACTCTACTATAGCCAAATGTCTTCCAACAAAAAAACACAAAGCAAATGTAAGAAGGAATGACCAGCACAGCTAAAATGTCAAGTGTTATTTATTAAATATACAAAAATAAGAGCTTTTGTGCATAAGCACTTCTTCAGACTAAATTCAGACAAGCCAAGAAACAACTTAAATGCAATTTAAAAATGATTTGTTACCATAATATTTAATAGGACTTGATGTCAGCTGTTCTTATTGTGAATTCTAATTGGATATTTTCATTTTTCAATTGCATTTAAGTTGTTCATTGGCTTGTCTGAATTTAGTCTGAAGATGTGCTTATGCACAAAAACACTTACTTTTATATTTAATAAATAACACTTGTTTTAGCTGTGCTGGTCATTCCTCCTTTCTTTTCCAAAGTTGAAAACAACTAAGTGACCTGAGTGGAGATGAGATTAAGGAGGTTAGATGGACTTGAATACCACCATAGATCTTAAAGTAGTTAGCTTGTGTCTTACCAAAAACCTTGAAAAGTCTATACAACTGAGTCTGAGATAATATTGCAGAACTGAAGAAAAACAACAGAGTGGTAACTGCAGAAATCGGGAAACAGATGGGAATCAGAGTATTACAGACTGATCACTGTGGCATTAGTGCTATGAAAGGTAATCTTAAGTAAGAGACTGGGACATTTTTTGACAGACAATGTGCTAGTGGATGTAAATCAGTCTGGTTTCACAGAAGTAGGCTATACCAAGGCAGCCAGATCCCATTTTATAACTGAGTCACCATATAGGAGAGAAGGGAACCTCTGTGGGTTTGCATGCCTGGATGTCAACAAGGAATACAACAACATGCCACATAGGAGACTGACTAGGAAGTGGAGAAAGATGAAAGTGGGAATCAGAATGGTACTCCAACTAAATGCAAGAGAGAGAGCAGATTTTTAATCTGATAAGGGGTTAGTTTTTAGGGGATGAATGGCAGTAATGGAGGGCCTAATGGATTGTTGTGGGAGCCAGTACTGGTTAGTGTGCTTGTGTCATATGTCACGTGATGGCTGTTGAACAAGGCCATCTTATTTTGTGGATCCTGTCTAACCAGGGTCTGTGGTCAGTGTTGATCAGGATTGCCAGTGGCAGGACCTGAAGAAATCAAACAATTGGGAAAAGAATTATTAGCTCAGCTTCAGTCAACTACAACAAGAAGAGGGTAAAGTAACAACAAGGATGTAAAAAACTAGAGCAGTGTGAAGAGGAAAAGAAACTTAAGAGTTCTAATTATAATGAATTCACCACTATTAGCATGAATACAACTGAAAAAAGTCTGTACACCAAAAACACTCCAAAATATCAACATACTCCTCTGACAGAAAATATAGCACCCACACTAAAATTAAATCTTCTTTATTCCAAAACACAAAAGATTAAGCGCTTACATCCAAAGCACATCAATATAAAGATATAAAAAACAAAATAATCTATTGACAATCATATTAGAAATAATAGTTTGTATTGACATATTAATGTATTTCAATACATTATTTTAATATTTTAACATTTTAATATATAATATTCTTGACTGAATGTACTTCAAAAGTTTTTTTATACATTTGTAACGTAGGATGTATTAATGTAATGATTGTCAATAGATTATTTTCTTTTTTATGTTTATCTTGACGTGCTTGGCCCTTTAAAAGTAAGGTATGTTTCTAATGACATAACTCCAAAGAACAAACACAAACCTGTAAATTCCAAAAAATGAACCGAAGACTGAAGGAACCAAACTGCCTGGATGCCAAAATGCCCCAATGCAATAGCTGTCCATAAACAATAGTGTCGCCAGATGAAAAAACACTGAAAGGTGGAAATCACAAGTAAATTTATTGAAGCGCTTTTCGTTTGCCTCCTAGGCAAACTTCCTCAGAAAACACATTCCAACAATTCACCATGCCTTAAATAGTGTGACATCATAATTAGGTTAAAAACAATTAAGTCAATTATGCCTAATAAGGTATAAAACAGTCACCCACCCCGGGGTTAAACAGCTAAAAGCTAACATACTATTGATGGAAAACTCTACAAATAAATATACCCTAAAAAATCACTTTAAACATTTCATATAATACAATGGTTAATGAACAGAATGAAGTCTAAGGATAACACCAGGCCACGGTGATAACCAAAACTGTTAAAAACGAAATAATATGGTAACTTGTCAATTAAAACTAAAAACTTGAAGTAAGGTCGATGGCCCCCTAAGTAAAGTTTGCCTTACTAGAATAGTTCAAGTTTCCTATTTGAAACATGTTTTGACAACGTTAAACACTATTCCCTGTTTCAACACATGTGACTGTCAAAAGTAATACGAGAGTAAATCTTGAATATCAAAAAAATATTATATAAAAAACAAAACTGGAGATTCTGAGTAACCCAACTCCCCAACCTATCCCTTTAAACTAAGAAGGTGAAGGACACTAGAAATAGAACAGGCTTCATTCAAACCTGGCAAATGATACGCTTCCAACCTAATCTGCCAGTGTAGTTCCTTTTCCAACATTTTAAGTTGTGTTGGCCCTCCCCTGGTATCGTGGCCTACCTGTTCAATTGCAATGAATTTGAACTGGTGGGAGGGGTGGTCCATTATATGTTTAGCCAATGCATTTGTTTCCTTTTGTTTTCTTATGGCATACATGTGCTCGTAAATTCGATCCTTGAGTTTACGCTCGGTTTTACCAATGTAGAACCCTGCACAATGTTGACACTGAGCTAAATAAACAAGCATACTAGAATTGCAGCTGACCCTACATTTTAATTTGAATACGTGATCCTGAACAGTGAATCTGTTAGATTCAATAATGTACTTACAATAATTACAAGATTGGCATTTGAACATGCCAGGAAACCTAGTTAGCAACGGTTTCTGCTCAAACCATGATTTAAGATTTTTGGCTTTTCTGTATGTCACTTTGGGGTATGGACCTATTTTGGAGGACACAACAGAGTCTGCTCGAAACAAGTGCCAGTTCTTTTTAACAATATACCACAAATTGGGACTGTCAACCGTAAAGGTGGTAATAAATCTAGGAAGGGGAAACAAATGTGGTTCGTAAGTGCTAACAATATCCTCACCTACTGTGGCCAAAACTGGTACTGAAGGAACCATATACTTTTTGACTGGCAATAAAGGCTCATAGAACTTAGATGACCTTTTCCGTGACACCCCACTAATGAGGTCCTCGATCAATTTAGAGGGGTAGGCACAACTCGTAAACATCTTTTTCAATAGTGAACATTCCTCAACATAGTCAGCGTCTCTACTTATCATCCTCGCAGCTCTAACTAGTTGACCTTTAATCACTGCTCGTTTTTGTAGAAACGGGTGACAACTAGTGAAGTGCAAGAATGTGTTGGAATAGGTCGATTTCCTATGAATTTGCGCTATAAAGCAAGCTGCCTCAGAGTCCTTAACTAACATGATATCAAGATATGAAATCCTCGTGGTGCTAAAGGCGGAAGTAAACTCTAAAAAGGTAGTAGTACTATTTAAATAAGTAATGTACTCAACTGCTTGAGCTTCACTCCCTTTAAATAAAATAAAAATATCATCTAAAAAGCGTGTGTAATATGCAAGATGTTCAACATAAGTTGGATGATCAAAAACAAATTGGTGCTCCCAATTGGCCATAACTAGGTTTGCCACACTTGCACCACAAGGTGAACCCATGGCAACCCCGATGTTTTGTAAATAAAAGTTCTCCCCAAACATGAAGAAGTTCTTAGACAAAATTAGGTCCATTAATTCACCCACAAGTGAGATGTCATAGTTGCATGCTTCCCTAGCTCTCAACCTATCACATACCCACTCAACAGCCACATCGTGGGGAGTACTCGTATATAGATCTTTTACGTCAATTGTCAAAAGATTAAGGTGGTCATGAAACTCTATATCATTAATTTTGGACAAAAAAGACCACGAGTCTTTGCAGATTTGAACTTCTTGTTTGACGTACTTCTGCAAAATATTATCAACCACCTTGGCACAAGCGTAAGACGGTGAACCTCGACTATCAATCAAAGGTCGCATAGGAGTGTCCATTAAATCCTTATGGATTTTAGGTATACCAAAAAGGTATGGAAATCTTGGATACAATGTAAACATGTAATTGTATAATTGCTGGTTAATCCTACCCTCCATAAGCATTTCCTCAATGTTGTCCTTGATAATCTTATATGCTCTATTCACTTCACTCCTGGAGCTTAAAACATAAGCCGGAGATTGAAGCAAAGATGTCATTCTGTCAAAATAATCATCCTGATCAAAAATCACTGCGCCCCCTCCCTTGCCAGGTTTACACACACAGACGTTGTGTGATCTAAAAGATGATATACTTTCAATCTCATTGGAGTTACTTGATACATGTCGCTGTCTTGGTCTATCTTTAAGACTCCTAATGTCCACCTCACAAATTTGTTCGAAAGTTGCCAACAATGGGTGTAATGGTGGGTTGAATGTACTAGGTACATGCAATCGATTGCTCATGTCAGAATAAACGTCACCCCCCCATCGTTAGTTGGAAGTTAAGTTTTCTGGTGAATGTCTTTACATCAATAATAGATGTAACAATGTCAAAACATTGTTTAGGGACATAAGTGTAGCCCTTAGCCAACAAATCAGCCATAGAAGTAGTTACAGACATTTGGGAAAAATTATAGACTTTAAAATCACCAGTGGAATTCAAATTAACAACCGGGCCAGCAGGTCGAAGAACCGAACTTGTGTCATTGTTAACCAAATTAGATGAAACTAGAGTAGATGAAGGTGGAGGTGTCCTAGTGTCATCAAGTACGTCAATACCTGGTGGAGAAGAGAGAACTGGTGTTACCTGTTGGTCCTTCTCTGATTGGAGCGATTCGACCATTGGCGCTTCTGTTTGGGTCTTGCACCTAAAAAATTGTTAAAACCTTCCTGTGTATCACTATTATATCTAACATTACCATTATTTCTGTTTTGGATGCGATCACTCCTACGAAGTTCCACTGGTGGAAAATCTGCACTATCCAGTACAGACACATTCCCAGTCTGCTCCGCATTAGAGTGAGCTGCATCAAATTCCGTGTTAAGAATAGTGTTGTTCATGTTGTTATTAAGGGGTCTCATGTTAGCTCTCCAAACCTGACCAGAAGGGGGGCTGGGATAAGCTGCCCCCTCCCTATATGTTTTAGTATCCCTATCCAGTTTTTTTATTTTAACAGATTTTAACTTAGTCAAGTAGGAATCAATACTACTAAAATGTCTGGCATAGTCGTAACTATACCTATCAAATGCCAAATCCAATTTGATGGCATTGTCCAGTGCACCTGCCTCGATGTTCAGCTCCTCGATTTGAAAGGTATAGTACTTGATCATTAAATTGATCATTAAATTCAACAACTCGGCTCCATGTTGATCAAACAAAGCTACCAATTCTAGAAATTTATGTTTCTAATGAGTTAGTTTTGGTGCCTAAAATATATATAAAAACACTAATTAATCAATTGTATTTATTCTAATGAAGTCCGCATTATTGTGGATGAAAGAGGTTAATCGTTTATGTTTTGGAATAAAGAAGATTTAATTTTAGTGTGAGTGCTATATTTTCTATCAGAGGAGACTGCTGATGTTTTGGCGTGTTTTTGGTGTACAGACTTTTTTCAGTTCTAATTATAAATTAAGACTAAATCATCAAAAGTCATGGAAGAGCACTGTGTCAAGGTAAATAAAAAGCCAGGGAGAAGTATGAGAGAATACTGTGATGAGATGGGGAGGACACCATTTTATTTGTACTAGGTATGAGTAAAACTAATTGGTACAAGTTTGTTTAGTGCTGGAAACATTAATGGAAACAAAATGGCAGAAAAAGAGTAGAAATGAAAGCCAACAAAATAAGGGACAAAGTGACTTACCTATAAGAAGAAGCCAATAGTTCTGAGTATGTGTAGCCTTAATGAAATGATACAAAAAGAAGGGTTGTAATGTAGATGCATGACCTAAGCAGGGGTGTGTTTGGGATGAACCTCAGAAAAAAAGGACTGAAAAATGTATGAAAGTTAAGGGTGCAGACTTGGATACAAGACTAAGGAAATTCATGTGGAAATGCATCTTCACAGAGAAAGGGTAACAGGAATCTGCATTTGGTTGCAAAATAATGTAGTCGAATGCCCACTAGTTTATAATTTTAAAGGGATGACGTGAGCAATTATTAGGATGGCCACATACTTATAGAGGGAAGCTGTCAAACTCAACAAGTATGACAGACTGAGAATTAATTTGACATCATGTTCCTCTATCTGGGTTGACATCAGAATAACTGCTATTCCAAAAACCATGAAAAATAACTTGCAGCTGCTCATAACTACAGGAAATAATGAGGGTCTCTGCAAAGCCATAAAGTTTTTTTGGCTAGGCACTTCCTATGCCCCTCATTACTGCAGATATGTATATACACTAACTCTTAGATCAGTGAATCCATGAACAAGTATCACAATCTCAGACTTAGTATATGGTCCCTGTTGCTGCACTTTCAGTCTCAGTATCTTGAATGATGCAGTTGTTATCCTCTAAGTTATAGTAGGAATCCTCACTAGCCACAATTTGTTCAACTTCTGTGTCTTTACCAGAAACTTGAAATTAAAATATTTATACTGCTCACAGAATACATCTTAAAGGATCATGTGCAAAGACAGAAAATGTAATGCTGATTCTTGTATTCCCTTTTGTCTTTTGGAAAAGGCACTGGTGAAGTTCATGTGTATGATGTGCAATTTAGTCTAAAATGAAGCATTTTATTTTTTTAAAAAGTACATATAAGAGTCATGGACATTAGTCTGTGATACATCTTTCTTGGCATGCATGGCTAGTGAAGGTGATGTGTTTATTGGCAGAAGTACTCCTTGTGATTCTTATAAAGATGAGCTGCAGATTCTACAGATTTGTAGTTTGGGTGGTACAGAATAGATGATGAAAGCTATAGGACTTTTATAAAGTACACATCTAGGACCAGCAGAATAAACAAACTGCTTATACAAACCTAGCATTGCCTTTGCTAAGTGGCACTTGTCCTTTTGCTTGGTGTGGTTTAAAAAAATACAGACTGATATTTTGCTGTAAGAGCAAACAAGTTATCTGTAAGGGGATATTCCCCATTTTCTCACTTACTTACCACCAAACTGAATAAGTAAACATAACACTAATGTGTCAGTGATATTTTAGCCACGTAAAATGTTTTGTCATGCTGCCACTTATCACTACAATTTGTGGTACAAAAAGATGGTTTCTGTGAAGCATGTCTCAACAACCACAATCCTGTGCTGGTTTGTAATTAACTTTGCAGTTGCCTGGTAAGAAATTTATTTTGTTTTATATTTCATTTTCTCACTGTTTTCACTGTTTGTAGGAAGAAAGGGATAGGTTGTAAACAAGATTTACTTTGATTTATATTTTATTTTACCTCTGATTTTCACTGTTTGTTGTTAGAAAGGGATAGGTTTTAGATAGGCAAACTCTAGCCATCGAAATTGTCCTAATCAGTTGTAAAGTCACAGACAATCCAAAGCTTATCTGAAAAAAAGCTGTGTTGGTTTATAATTTATTGGTATTTTCTGTTAAAAAGTTGTGTGACTGTGAGAGATAGTGAGCAGAAGCTATTGTGCACATTTGCACTCAATGTAAAGGAAATCTGGCTTTTGTGTGACCTTCACAACTTCTACAGTCAGAGTAATTCTACTTAATTTAATATTTATTTGGATATCGTTTGTGTGATTTTTTTCACATAATTTGGTTTAAGATCTCTGTGATTTATATGGTAACTGATTTTGATTATCCTTTTATTTCAGAATCTTTTAATTCATTTGCAGCTTAAAATGGATTCCTTACATGATTATGTCATTAATGATTTGCTAAAGCACAGGTATATTCTACCGCATACTAAATGCTATGTATATTTAAAGGTAAGTCCTGATAACACTGTTGATCTGTGTTCCTCTTGTTAAAAGTTGGATGATTTGCTTACCATTATTAGTAGTACATCTATACTTACTGATGATGATTGCACTTGTGCAATTGGTACAGCTTGGAGATATGTGTGTATGTATTAATGAAGGTATTGAAATAATGTTAGACAAACAGCAAATAGAGCACATTTAGGAAAGGAAGTGTCTATTGCCAGTAAAGATCACTAATCCCCATTGAATAAGACAATACCACTGACAACTTTAGAATTCTGGATACAAGTATTAAGCAATCTGAGGATTCAGAGCATATTGAAAAAAATATAAAAAAAGGAAAGGACAAAGTTCACAACAAATAAGGAAGAAAAATATACTGATGAATGTCTATAAAGCAAATAGAATACATACTAAAAAGGACACTGCTTTATTATGTGACAGACAGATTACAGAGAATTGTAACATTTTTCTACCAGAAAACCTTCAGTTTACAGAAAAATGCATCATTTTCCAAATGAGGATACAGAAAAAAAGAGGTGATGGGTAAGTGAAAAGGAAGAAATCAAAGTTGAATGTGGAAGGATTGAAGAACTTTACTGTAAGAAAAAAGGAAAAAGACAGAAGTTATCAACATGGCTCAAGCTGTGGATATACATGACCAACTGGATAAGAAGTGTATGCTTGCAAATGTAATAAGCAATGAAAACAGTGGGATTACTAAGACTAATAGTGATGTAGATCATAGAACTATTCAGATCTGGTCAGAAAAGATATTCTTATGATTCAGTTATTAGATGAATTGATTCTTACATTTGCAGAGAAGATAATGATCATTGAATGGTGTTATGCTGCAAGGAGCAAAAATATAGGATGCAACAAAGGGCACAGAATGCCTTAATGTAAGAAGGTATGGAAGTTTTAATTCATGTTGGTACAAATTATCTGATCCACAAGGACTTTCTGACTGTTACTAGGGAACTTATAGCCCTTTTAGATGCAATAGCTTGTACAGACATTAGGACGTATTTTTCAATAATCACATATAGAAAGGAAAGTCAGATTACTGTGAATAAAAAGATTTTTTTGTATATATATATATATATATATATATATATATATATATATATATATATATATATATATATAAATGTCACATTTTAAAAAATAGAAACATGTAGAGCATCTGATACTAATTTTTGGCAGATGCCCTTAGACAAGATGATGTGAACTGTCAAGACGAGGGAAGAGAACTTTTGTAGAAGATATTTTGCAATATTTGACAAACACAAAACAGGTGTTTTTCCATGTCAAAAATTAAACAGTTCATAGACAGCAACATGTGATACATCTCTGGTTGTTTTTAATGCTAGGATAATTAAAAACAAAATTTTTTATTGGAAAGTTTTCTATATTCTCATAAGATTAATGTTGTTATTGCTTGTGAAACATGGTTAAAGAACAATGATTGGATACCACTTCTGTTAGGGTATAATATTTTTACTATAACAGATATTCAAACAAAAAATCACATGGCAGTGTCATGATCGAGAATAAAGATTGTTATGAGACCTGTGATAACAATTTTGGGAGTGTATAGAGCACCATCGTGAAGTGCAAATGACCTAGCGGAATTCTTACATTTCTTGCATGAAACACAGGAGGGAAGAGTGGCTGAGGACTTAAATTTACTAGAAAGAGTCTGGAAAAATATTGATTCAACAACAGTAGTAAGGAAATTATTTACGAAGTATGTTCAGAAGCAACAATTGCTAGAGACTGTAAAAAGTCTATCAATGAACAGGACATACTAGATATTGTTTGTGTTTTAAAGAAATTACTGTTAATTCATGTCATGTTTTACCACAGTTAATGTGCAGTGATCATGGGGTTATAAAGGTTAATTTATTTGCTAGGTAATTCTACCAAACTAAAATCTAAACCAATTCACAGAAGATTAGTAACGGATTATATAGTTGAAAAACAGACATGCTAAACTGGTTGGAGAGATGCATTCAGTCAAAAAACTGCAGAAGGAATTTTTAAATAGAAATTGTTTACATGCAAAAAAAAAATAACTTCAGGATCTAGGCACACAATGTCAGGATATATTTTCATAAGAACAAGATACTTGATTTAGGTATGAGACAAAAAATATAAGACATCAAAAAGAAATTTAACAATGACCTTTAAAATTGAAATAAACAAGCTGGACAGAAAATTAAACATAGTGTAAGACAAGATCAAGAACATTTGAACAAAATTGATATAAAAATACTGAAAATAATAAGAAATCATAGAAATCATTTTATAGATACATAAAATGTGGTAAGAGTAAAGACAAACAAACTGAAAAAACTGTGTAGATTCTAAAATGTATTATCAGACACAACAGATTATAGATGAGTTTTTCTAATCATATCAACCAATTGGTAAATGATAGTAGAGGAACTAACTGTAGGTTGTATAAAAAGATTTATAAAGTGTTGGAAACCAGAAATGATGAAGTCTTTCCCCAGGATTCATGAAGCTTGCGCCAGGCGCAGGCTAGCGTAGTCGGTATAACACCAAATATGGCCGTCGAGCGATTCAGGTACGAACCAATTCCACGTGCACTACCGGCATACGCCAGAACTGCAGCCCTCAGCGTCGGGTAGGTATGCTAATCACCCCCATGTGCAGTGCACC
>NW_025049090.1:0-27933 GCF_019279795.1 Protopterus annectens | reverse complement strand
TCCCAGGCTGTGGTTTCCACGAACTTCAGAACAAAATGGCTCCCCACTTGGTCACCATATTCACTAATAGCCTTGCATCAGGCATTGTGGCCCCTGAATGATGCACAGCAACAGTTATCACACTCCACAAAGGTGGCGCCATATTGGACTAGGGGAACTATTGCCCTATACATCTGACTAGACTGTTCTGCAAGGCTATGGAGCACATCAACATGGATCTCATTCACAGAGACATTGGTGGCCTCCAAACCTTTGATCCCACCCAGTTTGGATTTGTTAGGGCCGGACCATGCCTCCTAAACCTGGTGGAGTCCTTTGAGACAGTTACCAAGGCAGTAGATGAGGGTAAGGAGGTCCACACAGCCTACCTTGACCTCTCAAAGGCTTTCAACACCATTTCCCATTCTGGTATTGTCAACATACACATCCACCTGCACATTAACACCTACATCACGAGATGTTATGCAAAGTGGCTCACGGATAGAACCCACACAGTGAGGGTAGCATACCCTAGTTCCTACTGTAAATCAGTTACAATTGGCATCCTCCAGTCCTCGGTCATAGGGCCCCTCATGTTTGGTATATGCTTCTCTGAGGTACACGCTAGCACAGGAGGACTTACCCTGAATAGGCTTGCAGATGACTGCAAACTAGGGGCCATGATTGATTCACCAGCTGATACAGACACCCTCCATAAGGGTATCACTGGGACGGATACCTGGTGTCAATAACATGGCCTCAGGCTGCATGCCACAAGGTGCATAGACATCCCCTTTGGATTAAAACAATCACCCGCAGACTATCACATAGGTGGTAGCCATATTGCCAAGGTGGTGTGGATATCCTTCTACATGGCCACCCTAATCTCTAATGGGTTTGTAGCCAGAACAAAGGCAGCCATTGTGCCTCTCTACTCATGACTTATGAAACACATTAAAGGGTACAACACCCCATTTGGGATGTACCTTATGAGACAACAGCAATGGCTTTAAATACCACAACATTACTACACCAAGAGGAATACTGACCTCCGAAGGATGACATATGCAGCCCAACTACAGAAATCCTAACTGTACTCATTTGCATACCGCATACTCAAAGGTGATCTCTGCTGAATATACAAGGCCCATGTCCAAAGCAATATTGATGGATATGCTCCACATAAGCAATAGCCACTGAGAACCACATGCTCTGGGATATGTACCTATATGCAACGATGACTAGGATGTGCTGGAGGGATACATTCCTGACCCTGACACTCACCATGCTTTGGAACATGATTCCTATGTACATCAGGCAGGGACCCTCGCTAGCACTCTTCAAGAGATACCTCGATGGGTGGATGGGAGACAGACATGTACACTAGGGATCACTGCAGTGGCTCTGCTATACAGAGGTGCAGGAAACGAATGGCTCTGTTGTTCACAGGCACAGGACACTAGCCTAGGGAGGTGCCGTAAGTGAAAACACTGTAGTTAGGCTTACGAATGGCCTTGGCCAGACAGCATAGTACCTAACTATGAACCTATGAAGCTATTACATGTCCTTTGTGCATGGATAATTGACTAGATCTTCCATTTCAATTAGCTATCATGCTGATACACTGTCTGGTGACTACAAGTCATATGTATCCTGTTATTGTGTATTGTACATGCCAATAGACATACCTGATGTTTGCATAATATAAAAGTAATGCTGTGTAAAATGTTAGACATATCTACCTACAATACTGTACATTTCACATTTTTGCCACAATATTCCACAATGCAAATCATAATTGCACAGCAGGACCACCTTAGACAAGTTATTCTCAGTTAAATGCCCATACATATGCCTACTGTTACAGTATATCAACATATACTATCCCCTGCTATGGCACGTACTTGTTGGACAAACCCTGCCACTGACAGTGTCTGGAGTGGAATTGTTGTGTTTAAAGTTCTTATGTAGCATCCCTTGTGGTGTATGAGGTGTTTACCTTGTGACCCACAGCAGTCACACCATTTCTATGAGTGTTACTATGCTCAACAATACATCACTACATAATACCTTTTCCCACTATGTGCATTGCGTACACTTTAATTAATACAGAACAGGTACTACATACACTAACATACTGAGTGTTCTACATACCTTATTAGTATCCCGAGTTGACGATAATATAAGTACTATTTGTTTTCTGTTTTCACGGTTTTCTTGTATGTACATACAGTTTGAATGTATGACAAGTCATCCTTTTATACGTAGATACCAGTAACATGTGGTATCCTGCCACCAGTTGGTGTTCCGGAGTAGATGATTACATGCACATCAGCTGTGCAGCTACTCCATTAGCCAATTACATGGCAACAGTGGGGTATAATTGAATACTCCACTTGGGCATTGTCCCTTTGCCCTACCTTCGAAGAAGACGGCCTGGATGTGTTGTTTGTGATGAATTGCAACAGCTATATGGCGACACACAGAGATATATTAACTTCATGGCCCCCGTGGATTGTATGTAATGACTAGAGGATGTAGTTCTACATGTGAGTGTAGCTGTTATATCAGCCGTCTGATACAGGATTATTCCAACCAAATCCTGTAACATCGGCTTCTGTTCCATTGTACAACAGCAACAATTTTACATAGGGCCATTATAGTGTGTGTCTCTCACAAGGTATGTTAAGGCTTCTGTAGATGTCATAGAGTGAGTGGATGTTTGTGATGTTATTAAAGTCTGTATTGCAATTGTTTCGGGTGTGGGGGAGATGTAGGTGGGTGTACATAGCAGATGAAGGTGTGTAGGAACTGCATTTATACATATTCCATATGTGTGTGAGGGCTCCTTCCCTAATTGAAGACCTATCATTTAGTAGACTAATACTATAGTTATTGCAGGCTTATTCATTAAGCCATTGTTATTTGGTTCCTGTATAGCATGCAGGTGATGTTGGTCCTTCAATCCCTTCGGAAATACATTGGTATGTAATGAAATGTTTCTACATGAAAGCTGTCTCGTGCATTTCTGTCACACATATTTGCACTCATTGGAGTTGTGTTGGTGACTGAACCTCTTTGGCTTGGGTTGCCACCTTTTCAAATGGCCATAGAAGGGCATTTGCAGGACGCACATCAGATTTTAGAGGCCAACACATACCCATAGTCAGAACAAAGTATAGAACTTTACATATATGCCTATATAAAAGCTTATATTCTTGTAGCGGTTTACTTGCTTATCCTGTTTCTTGTTACATGTAGGTATTTTAAAACACAATAGGGTGTAAGAGTGGATAACACGACAAATAAAAACAACCAACCACTCTGGAGCCGATATTCTAAAACCCAGAACAACAGTTTATTCGATGTAAAAATTCAAACAGTGTAGTACAGTCAAAAAAATGTTAGGTCAAGTGCTTTCACATTCAAACTTCATCAGAACAATTAAATGTCAGTTAACTAGCGCCTTTTATACAAATTCAACCAATTAACCATTAATTAATTGTTATTATAATAAAGTGACATTGCTTAAATATCAATAAAAAAATAAGGTTTTAACATACTTTCTAATCACTTTTCAAAAAAATAGGTGTAATTCATTAAATGTTAAGAAAAAGTTTTATAAAAAAATATATAAAAAAAAAAAAAAAAATATATATATATATATATATATATATATATATATATATATATATATAGGAGTAAAAAAACATGTAAATATATAGATCCAAGAAATAAAATTTCAAAGTTTCAATGCCCTAAATTTGAATTCATGTTTAATACTAACATATTCGTTCATACCAGGGAATGTAGGTATTTTAGATACAGATGACTATTTTATGCAACAATTACATTAAATACGGAACATGCAAAACGTCTCGAGATTGTAGGACATTAGTATTTGTACTCATTTTGGTCAGGACACTACCGCACATAGTGGGACTGCCCCTCGCAAGGTGGGACAGATGGTAATCCTATCTTTGGATCATGTCCATAGCACATATTTGTAATAGTGTATAGACATATATACTCTGCATATCCTTTGTTCATAACGTTTGGTCGTGGTGGAATGTGTGATTGCTATGGTCCATGTTATGCACATATTTGAAGACTTCAACTGCTGTATATGGCATACTCATGGATTCAGGAACACACACACTTCCAACCGTGCTGCAAACCACTATTAGTCTTAAAGCATAATAGGAAAATATAGGCAATAAACATAAAATCCATATATCATATGTACAGCTGTGAATTTTTAAATCACTAAAGTATGATTCCTGGACATGTCCACCACTTGTGAAGAAAGCAATCGAGTCAAAATAGCCACATATGAGCCAACACCTTTTCTGCTTTCTTGTCCAACTCATATTTTCTGAAGTCCTATTGGTAATGTTCAGAAAATTTCTTCTGTATCACTCTATTTCTGAAGAATTTAAAATAAAAGTTATATTGTCTCCATAAAATTTCCAAATCCTTAATCATGACAAAGAAATCTCAGTCACCTTTTAATTTCAGTTAGAAACAGTTTTATTTATAAGCTTATAACAGGAAAACCTTATTTTGGCCAACAAAAGCTAAGGATGTTTCCCAGTATTCAATGTCAATGATGAACATGATAAAAGTACAGAAAAGAGAGAGAGAAAGAATATCTTTGCTCTTTCCTTAGCCAAGATACTGCCAAAACAACCTGCAACTACTTTTTCTGAGAATTAGAAAAGCACAAACCTGTGAAGCAGTTTACAGCTACAAGTGGTACCATGGGGAGAGTACCTAGCTGGTGTTTTCATTATTCTTTTTTTAAAAAAGCATATTAAATTTATACCCCAGGATTCAGGAAGCCGTAGTTTCTGTGCAGGAACAGTGTAGCCACTCCTGCATGGAAAATGGCTACCGAGCGATTCAGGATAGTGCCGTTTTCACGTGCACGAGAAGTCCTACACTGTTCTAGCATGTAAAACCATGTGGCGTGCAAATTATCTAATTTGCTGGTGAAAACCATGCAAAAGACGTGATTGAGTGATTCACCAAGCTGCCAGGTCTCCATGCTAGAAGAGTGTCAGTAAAGAAATGTATTCGGAAAATTACTGAGTACATGTCTGCAACTGACAAAACAGAGGCATGACAGCTCATGAAAAAGCATGCATTATGTACATTAGACATGCCACTGGCCAAATATAAGGTCATTGGCATTAAAAAGTGATTCATTATTATGAAAATTAATCTTTTTTTTTTTGGCCGATCTCGGCCATTTAAGCATTGGGCAGCAGTGCACAAATGGGATTGTGCCGAAAAAAAAAATGCAAAAACTCAATTTTAAGATAAATCTGCATTTTGCCATTATAGTCAATGGCATGCAGAATGCAAACCATTCCAGGGAGCACTGGTTGTCAAGGGAAAAGTATCCATTTTAGTGCACTAACGATCTACACACTGGGGTATGCAAATGAGGGGAGTTATACTGAATCACATATTTCTTCAAAGTGTCAGCTTGTACCTAACCATGTAGGTGCAGCAATACAACAGTGCAAGTCTATGAGCAGAATGACTTCATAAGGGGCTGTGTCATGTTTTCTGTAAGCTCATCGGATCTCTGTGGCACATGTTTGCCCTTAGCTAAGCACAGCTAAGGAATGGGGTGTCAGATGTGCCTGAGCACTATGTATATAGCCTAAATGGGTGTGCGCACCACACACCGGGTTTTAAACATAAAAAATAAATAAATAAAAACAAGAGGAAATGGCAGCACTGTCTACATTTCAGCACTGGGTATGCACGGGACACCTTGGGGCTTAAATAGGGAGGAACTGGGAAGTGGAAACAGCAGTAAGAAGGCAATTAAGGAGGACTAGCATAGTCTGCAGGTCGAATGTACTAGAATCAGCCAATTACACATCCAGCAGCCCAGCACACTACTATAAACTATGCAAACACCTTTCAGATTGTTTTTTTTCCACAAATTCTACACCACCAGTGTGCAAAGACGGGGGATTTTTAACTGGAAAAACTAACTACAAATTTTAGAGACTGTTGCTGCTTTACTCCATCAATATGTGCTAGAGGTTGAGGGTGGTGAGGAGGAGAATGCTGACAAATGACCCACAGTGAGGAGGAGGAGAAGAGTGTACAGACCCAGGGTAACCTACTAGGGCCTACATGATCTGGAGATAGTGGAGTGCTATATGGTAGACAGGGACATTCTACAGCAAATTGTCCAGCTGTGCCGTGCATGCCTCACACACAGAACCAACAGAGGGGAACCCATCCCAGTGGATACCAAGGTATGTGTAGGCTTAAGAATACTAGCCACAGGTACCTTCCAAAGACCAGCTGGGGATATCATGGGGGTCTCACAGGCATCAGTATCCAGGGTACTCCACTAGTTCCTGGATGCCATGACACCACATGCCAATGAGCACATATATTTTCCCAACACCCGTGAGGCATTGACCAGAAGTATGTGCCTCTTCCACCATATAGCAGAATACCCTGAGGTAGCGGATGCTATAGACTGCACAAACATTCACATCAAAGCACCACCCGGTGAGCAGGGTAGGCTCTACATAAACTGCAAGGGCTTCCTCTCCATCAACTGGCAGATCATGTGCAATGCCCAGGGCATTATCATGAATGTGTGTGCTGGCAGCCCTGGAAGCTATCACAACTCCCAAATCTGGCATTGCTCACAGCTGTATCAGGGGTTTGCCAGGGGAGACATCCCATATGGCCATCTAGTGGGGGATGCTGGCTATGCTCTGGAGCAGTGGCTGGTGACACCCATCAGAAATGCACACACACACCTGACAAGAACACCATAATGATGCACATGCACAAACCAGGATCATTATAGAGGGTGCGTTTGGGATGCTCAAGTCACAATTCTGCTGCCTTGACATATCCGGTGGAGCCTTGCAGTACTGTCCAGCAACATGTACACAAATGTTCATAGTATGTGCCATGCTACACAATATGATCCTGCAGAAACAGCTGCAGCAGGAACAGCATGGGGCAGGGCCACACAGCCCCCCAGCATTGTCAAGGCAAGCACAGGCACAGAGGGACTCAGAAGAGGAACTTCCTGAGCCTGCCCCTGTAGGCAGAAGGAGGCATGCTCAGTATGCCCAGGCCTGGCAAAGAGACAACCCATAGCTTACACACTGACACTCTAGGGACCCAGGGACTGATACCTCTCTCCAACTCGCACATACAGTAAAAGGGATGCCAAACATGACGAGACCTGTGCCTTACAATGTATTGGGAGTATACTACGTGCATCTGACATAGTCAGCCCTCCAGCACCATCCTCAATACTGGCCCAGCAACAAGGTAAGTCACCCTTCCTATCAATTACTGAATGGAGTAGTATGTTCTGATAGTTGCATGTATGGTATGGATGCAAGCATGCAAGGGAATTGGGTAGCTAAATGGGATAGCAGCAGACAGCTGACAGCTATATGGGTCAGCAGGAAATCCATAACAAAAACTGGTGTCAACATACTAGGCAGTACTACACAAGGTGACAACCCTCACCGCAGTACATATGATGGCCCAAATAAATGTGGGTGTCAATAGGTCACACACATGAATGTCAATGAGGGTCTCATACCCACCACCAGCCTCACCCAGCAGGACAGGTGTAGATGACCATAAAGGAAGGCCTGGCTAAGGCCCCCAGATGATGGCAATGGTGAACAGCCCCCGTCCAGACCTACACAGACAAACTACAACAGGTCTGGCAGTTGCATTTTAGTTCTGAAGGTTAAGAACTCTGAAACTGAAATGTATGCCATTAAAATCTAACATGTGTACTCTACTGATATGCCTCCTTTCTGCATGACAGGCCACAATACAATATGAAATGGAAGGCAACAGAGTAACCAAAATACCAGATCAGTCATTGCAAATGTTTAAAGTCTTCAGGTGTGCACCTCCCCCCCCCCCACAATCCCAATATAAATGCAGTAACATGTAAGTTAGAGGAGTAATATCACTGGAGTACAGATTGCCAAAGCTGTCCCAATCTACATTGTTGCATGTGTACAATATGCAGGGGTTAGTGTGATAAGTTTGCTGTGTGTTTAATATTGCCTGGAAGTGGTCAGCATGGGGGCCTGATTGGTTGTGTCTCAGTGGCCTAGGTACAGTACAGTTGTCAACAGGACCATGTTCCAACAACTGCAGTGCCAACCACACTGCTCCTCAGCTACACCCATGTCAGCAGTTGCACATACTCACTGTCCAGATGTCAATATCTGTCACTGTCAGAAAGCAGGGCACACCTTGAATGGGGGCCCATACATAGAAACAGTACACAAGTGGAAGTAACCTACAGAGAGTGCATATAAAATAACTGTGAACTGCATACAACTTTGGAATTATACATAGAGGTTAGCATCACATTAGTTGTCCCTCTAGTATGGAATACTGGTCGTCTGACAAATCACTGGCAGACCACAAAAGGCACAGTTATAAAGTAATGACAGGCTGCCCATTTCAACACACAAGGCAGCACAAGGGGAATGTCCCAGATATATCTGTGAGTTAGGTGCCAGTATCTTCCATATCACACATGCACTTTGCTCACCCCGCCATCAGCCACAGGTTTATCACAGGTCATATCCTTGCTGTAGGGAATGAGTACAGCATGAACCCATCTCTGTATGGGAATACATACATGATGGTGCATGCTGAATAGGTATCCAATGCAGGTGTGTCCCTAGCTGTAAGCAGCAACCTGACTGCATCCAGACTAGTGGATCAGTATGAACAGGAAGGATTGACAGGAACACCTCAACCACTTACCACTGTCACCCTAGGGTAAGCCATTGGCTTGCAGCCTGGGAATGTATGAGTGACATAATACACTGGCCTGCTACAATGGCCTGCAGCACTCTCAAATGGCCTACAGTCCTCTGGCAAAGGCCCATGCCTCACCCATAGTGCCAATGTATGGAATGTCAAGGGGTCCGAACTAATAACCTAACACAGTAAAGAGAAAACAAATGCAAAGCCATGCTGACAAATGCCAGTAGTATGCCTCCCCATGTCCTACTGCAGGAACTGTAGACCAGGCCATAAATACTACTGGGATAAAGGCCCAACTATAGGGATACTTCTGAGATATTGTTTCATAATGTTAGGAAGAGGGGAGAATAACAGAGGGGGTGTAGAAGAATGGATGTCATGGAGTGTGTGAAGTCTGAAACTCTAATGTCCACTCATACTAGCCCCGACTGAAAACCCACGAATGAATAGCCACAAAACTGCTTGCAAAACCACAATGTGAAGGTAAACTGACCAGATATATGACTCCTGCCTCTTGATAACCTGGGTGTATCTTTATTAATTATTAATAAGGAGAAATTAACCATAGGCACTAAACAGCCTATAATTGCAAAGTACCTTGCTAAGGTAAGGGAAAACAATTCCTGTACTTTTAAAAAAAAAAGCACCAAACCAGGTATGTCCAAGGGTCAGCTAACGGTGATTTCTCCTGTCCACCTGGTGAATCTGGGCATACTGGGGCAATGCAGCAATTGCCTCATGTACACAGGCAACCCTCTACTCCTACCACCCAACACTACAACCTGTGAGAGATGCACTTACATAGCCAAACTGTAAGCAAAGCTCTTTCCACCCATGACTGTGCTAGAGAGTCAAGAGGAGAAGGTTAACACCTGCACTATACCTCAAGCAACTCATAGCCCTTCAAAACCCACACCATCAACACCCACACATAGCAACACTAAACCCACATATGCGGAGGCTCTTAACATTAACCTGCCAAAGCAACAAGGACCTCCAAAGCTGAAACGCAAACAGACACCAGTCACAACCAAAGTGACACATAGCTCACAACACCAGTGTGCCACCCAACAACAGCCCCTAAGGCAAGACAATGCACCCAACACTTTAGTCATAGGTAACTCTGTATTCAGGCACAATGATGTCCCAATCACCAGGCTGAACAAGGAGAAAATTACAGTCAGCTGCTTGTCGGGTGCCAGGATCTGCAGCATAATGCATGCACTCAAGTCACTCCACAACAAGTACAAATACGACTTTGTCATTGTCTATGTTGGAGTGAATGACTTGAGATGTACCTCCCTGGACTACATAAAAAGAGACATGGAAGAGCTCTCGGATCATGCGGCCCAGGCAGGTATAACCCTAACCCTGAGCAGCATCCTGCCTTCACCCAGAATGATACCACAGTATAAGGACAAGATGAGTGACTTCAACAATTGGCTGAGCTTAGACTGGATTCTAGTCTCCCACCCTCACTATTACCCCAAAAGTGGAACACTTCCTGACTCCCTCAGTGACCACCTTCCCATCTTCACAACACATCTTCCTTCTCCCCTGCAAGTTACTCATAATTACATCACTACCTGATGCCGTAAAAACTTTAACCTAGAAGCTTTCTCTGACTCCCTAAAATCCATTAACTGGTACCCTTTAAAAACTCTACCCCTCAACAATGCAATCACTCACTTCAATACTACCTTTCTAAATCTTCTAGATACTTACGCTCCCTTAATAACTAAAAGAATAAAAAAGAAATCTAGCCCCTGGTTAACAAAAAATACACTGACAAACATGCGACTTAGAGACAAAGCCTGGACACAATATCATAGGACCAAATCCTCATCTACCCTTAATGAATACAAAACCCTTCGTAACTCAGTTAAAAAAGCTTGTCTATGTAGACCGTCGCAACTACTTCTCCCAACTTCAAAGCAAACATAAAACTAACCCTCAAATGTTTTGGAAAGGCATAAACACCCTCCTAAAACCTGGTACTATAGTAAACCCAATACCCTGCCCAAATACACAAGACACTGATCTTGCCACACAATTCAACTCTTTTTTCATAGATTCTATTTCCAAACTTACTTCCTCTTTCTCAAATAACAACCAACCAACTACTTCCACTTCTCCTCACCCACCTCCACCTCAATTTTTCTTTTTCTGATCCCCCACCCTCTCAACCCCCAGCCTTCATCATTAAAATGATTCCTACTTCCACCATAAAAAAACTCCTACAGAAACTGAAACCATGCACCAATGCCCTGATAACATTCCCTCATACTTCCTCAGCATAGCTGCTGAAACCATTGCTCTTCCCATCAGTATCCTAATCAACCGTCCATCCATGAAGGCAATGTTCCCCAAATCTGGAAAAAAGCTTACATCATTCCTCTCCATAAAGGTGGAACTAATACTAATATCACCAACTTCCGTCCCATCGCCATCCTCTCTCCCATTTCAAAAATCCTTGAGAAATGTATCCATCTTCAACTCCTTCCCCATCTCTTAGATAACAACCTATTAACTCCTACCCAGCATGGATTCAGACCCCATCACAGTACCATGACAGCCCTCCTATCCTTCTTAGAAACTGTGAATAAAGCTAGAGACTCTGGCCTCACTGTTTCTACCATCCTACTCGATCTTTCTAAAGCCTTTGACACTATCTCTCATAACTTACTTCTTACTAAACTATCTAAACTAAACCTTACATTATCATCCCTTACTTGGTTTACCAGCTATCTCTCTAATAGGCAACAAGCTGTTAAGTGGAAGAAAGCCACCTCCTCCTTTCTCAACACCCCCACTGGTGTCCCACAAGGTTCTATACTGGCCCCTCCTCTTCAATATTTTCATTAATGACTTTTTCCACTCTTTCCTCTTGCAAACATTATTCAATATGCAGATGATTCAACAATTATCTGTGCTGCCTCATCCATCCCAACCCTTTTAAAACTTACTCAAGATGCCTTCTCCTCCACTGAACAGTGGATGAAGACAACCATCTAGCACTTAATGCTGCTAAAACTAAACTAATGATATTTACTCCTCTAAAACTAATAACTTTGACAGGAAATTATTCTCTATCACTAGCCAAAATAACACACCTCTTGAGCTGGTATCTGAAACCAAACTACTAGGAGTCCAAATCGATGACAAGCTTAATTTCAACTCCCATCTGCTACTAAACATAAAAAAACCCCATCAAAAACTCGGCATGCTCTACCGACATAATCGGTTCCTCACCCCAACTACTAAACTTACTCTTTCTACCACATTTCTCCTTCCTTCCCTTCTCTATGGTGCCCCTCTTTAACAAACCTACAATCATCTCTCAAAGCCAAACTGTCCTCATGCTACAATAAAATAGCCAGATTTGCCACCAGCAACAAATCATCAACCCATCACTGTATACCTCTTCACAAACTCAACTGGCTAGAACTCCCCAACTACCTTTCCTACACTCAGCTTACCTATGTCCATAAACTCATATTCCAACCATACCTCTGTCCCTCCCTCTCAACTACCTTTAAAATGCACCACACCCAAAGACTTCTAAGATCAAACAATCAAAACCTTATTGAGGTTTACAGACCCCTCCGCACCCCAGGACAAAACCTCCTGTCCTTCTCACTAGCTCGCTCATGGAACTCCCTACCCCTCCATTCGTACTACCACTAGCCTCTCATACTTTAAAAACAACTTCATTGTCATCTAACATCAGCATGGCAATGCTCCTGCCCCATCCCCATAGCCTACTGTTCACTCTTCTTCTCTTCCCCTTCTTACAAATCCCAGATAGACATTTCAAGCTTGCTTGTAGTATATAATTTCCCTACTTATACCCAACAATCTCCTAGCCTACTGCATATAACTTCCTATCAGCCTACTGCATCTAACTACCTATCAGCCTACTGCATCTAACTACCTAAAAAAAAAAAAAAAAAATTTTACATTAAATACTATTGCATGTATTACTTTTGATTCAAATATATTTGACATGATTATAACCTGAAATTGTATAATGTTTACTCTGTAATCATCAAGTAATCTATGTGTGGAACTTAATCTGTATGTGGAGCTTTTCTCCCCAGGACTCCATTGAAAATGGGTTCCTTGGGCCCAATGGACTATCCTGGTTAAACAACTGCAAATAAATAAAATAAAAATAAAAATAAGCTTCTGGTGTCATATAAAAGGATCTAGTATCTGTCTGCCTGGGAAGACATGCTCGACAAACCACAATGCTTTGCCAGAGACGGTCTGCACCTGTCATCCCTGGGATTCAGGTTACTGGCTAAAGCTCTTGCCACCCCTATAGTGCCTTTTTAGCAAGGTTCAAAGGACAAAACCATCACCATAACAGATACAAGCATGCAAAATCTGAAGGTAATGCTACTCAATGCTAGAAGTCTAAACCTCAAAATGCACTCTCTTGAGGCACTCCTAAAAATGGAGAACATCGATATCTGTGCAGTGACTGAGACCTTGTTCAAGACTCTAGAGTGCACCCCTGCTATGCCAGGCTACAACTCTTACCACACTTTTCGGCTACAAAACCAAGACTGAAACACTAAAGGTGGAGGAGTGTCCACATTCACCAAGACATTCACACCCCCAGGCTAGTTGCCCAACACAATGCATCTGAAATTCTCCAGGTGCAACTAACACCAGGTAAGACTGCAATCCAAGTTGTAGCTTGCTACAGATCCCTCACCATGCCCCAAGATTCTCACTACACCTTTCTAAACATACTGGAAAATATTAAGATACAACCAAACACCCTAATACTGGGTGATTTCAACTACCCTGCCATTAACTGGGAAAACTACTCTGGTACCAACACCTTTTCCAAAAATTTCTTGGAATTCATAAATTCCAATGCCTTGATCAACTAATCCATTGTCACACCAGGGGTCCAATATCCTAGACCTGGTCATTACCAACATGGGAGATAGATGCTCCACAACAGTGGTCACCCCTTCATTGGTCAGGTCTGACCATAAGCAAATCACCCTTGACATCCACATCGCACCCCCAACCCCCAGTAAGGAAACCTCCATAAAAAACTTCTCCAAAGCCAACTTCATGCTACTGAAGTCAGAAGTGACAAACTTCATGACACCCATGGAGACGGGATCTGAAAATTCGACTGCTGAATCCTACACTAAGGCACTGTGTGAACACATCCACTTGTGCATGAGTTGTGCCATCCCAAATAGAACCAAGATGCTCTCCTCAAAAAAAAAGGAAGCCAATCTAGTGGTCCCTTGCTATGAACAAACTATACAACAGAAGGAAGAAACTGTTGCAGAAGAGAGGCAAATCCCAGGATGCAAAAAACTCCCTCACCAGCCTTAGTAAGAAGCTGAGATCCCTCATAAATTCCTCAAAATCTAGTTACAAAAACAAAATTGCCAAAGATTCCAAAGACAACCACAAGGCATTCTATAGTTATGTCAAGAATCTAAATGGCAATGCTCAGATCTGCTCTGAGCTACTACAGAATGGCATTAAATATACTGATCACAAGGATATTGCCAATATCCTGGCAGATTGATTTAGTGCCAAATTCACCCCCTCTCACCCCCTAAAAGGCCCATCTCAATACCAAAAGATTGCCAAATACCGGTAATCATGGCCACACAGGTAGAAACCGCAATCTCCAAAGCTAAGAATACAGCATCCATGGGACCAGATGACATCCCGGCTTGTATACAACATGAACTACAAAATGAACTTGCACCTCACCTAAGTGTTACATTTAATCATAGCCTCACCTCAGGCTTCGTGCCCACTGAGTGGTGCACAGCTACAGTTATACCACTCCACAAGGGGGGATCCACATTGGATCCCAGGAACTACCGTCCCATCAGTCTGACGAGCCTGATCTGCAAGGGCATGGAATGTATTATCATGGAACTTATAAACAAAGACACTGGCAACCTTTAAACACTGGACCCCACCCAGTTTGGGTTCGTGAAGGGCTGATCTTGTCTCCTGAACCTGACTGACTTCTTTGAATCAGTCTACAGAGCTGTGGATGAGAGTAAGGCGGACCACACAGCCTATCTGGACCTTGCCAAGGCCTTCAACACTATCGCCCACTCTGGAATCAGATAAACTTACTAAGCTGGGCATAAATCCCTACATCACTCGATGGGTTGCCAACTGGCTTACTGACAGAACCCACACTGTAAAAGTAGCCGGCTCCAAATCCAGCTCCAGACAAGTGACAAGTGGAGTACCTCAGGCATAAGTCCTGGGACCACTCTTGTTTGGCATCTACTTCTTTGAAGTACAGGCCAACATTAAAGGACTCTGGCTAACAAAGTTCGCAGATGACTGCAAACTGGAAACCATTATTGAATCCCCAAATGATGTGGATATTCTACAAAAGGGCCTTACAGAAACAGATGTCTGGTGCCAGAGTCATGGGCTCAAGCTTAATGCCAAGAAATGTATAGTTATCCCCTTTGGGAAAAAAACATGTACCCATGAATTACCACATAGGTGGCAGTACACTATACATCAAAAGTGTGATGAGAGACTTAGGGACACAGATGGACAGTGGTCTCACCTTCGGTAACCATATCATCACAACAGTCAGGAAATCCTTCCATGTAGCACACCTCATCACTAAGGGCTTTTCATCCAGAAAAAAGGAGGTCATTGTCCCACTGTACTCATCCCTCATTAGACCCATTATAGAGTATAACACCCCATTTGATGAGTACCTCACAAGACATCTGCAACAGCTGGAAAGGCTGCAGAAATACCTCACTAAAAGAATCACAGGCCTAAAGCAGATGCCATATGCTGACCATCTAAATAAACTCCAGCTATACTCTGTGGCATATTGTCTATTCAGAGGTGATCTCTGCTTAACATAAAAGGCCATGTCAAACCCTGAACTGTTGGACATGCTCCACTTAAAGAAATAACAATCCCTCAGAGCCACATGCTCCAGGGATCTAAACCTTGTCATCACAATGAACAAAACATGTTGGAGGGATAGGTTCCTGGCCCAGAGACTCCCCGTACTCTGGAACAGACTGCCCATACATGTCAAGTAGAGTGCCTCCTTGGCCCTCTTCAAAAGGAACATTAATGACTGGATGGGAGATAGGATATTCACCTGGGGGATCATGTCAGTTGCCCTGCTAGACAGGGGTCCAGGGAAGTAAATACTGTGGGAAGAAATATCCAGGAAATTGTTATGGCTAGGCTTGTATAGGCCCTAGGGCTGATAGCCTAGTACCAACCTATGAACCTATGTTGCATCCATTGTGTCTCCACATTGGCAACCGATCTACACAAATCCTGCAGAAACAGGTTACTAGTTGTAGTTGTAGCACACAAAACCCTGAAATGGAGTCTAACTCTCCCTGACATGGATGCACACACTCAATATAGGTAATTTTGGGCATGCTCCCACACTTAGAAAAATTAAACTCATGTCTGAAAACACAGTGGACTACAGATACCTGTTATTCACAGATGTCTGTGCACACACACCAAATTGTACACCATTGATACTTCACACACACACACACACACACACACACACACACACACACACACACACACACACACACACACACACACACACACACACACACACACACACACACACACACACACACACACACACACTGGATAGGAATACTGACACATATCTAAGGCCAACATAATATAATATGTCAAACATACACACACAGAGATGTGGGGAAGATAGGGACAGACAGTGACAGAGACAATCCGATTATGAGGCCTTTCCAAACCAGTACACATCTCATTGGCCTATAACACATGATGTGCTGATGTCATTCACTGCAGAAATACCATTGGTTAGCCCTCAGTCCTATAGCCTCAGTGGTGCTTGTGATAAATGTGTAACACTATAGTACAAATAAGTACCCATGTAGCAGTTGTATTCTTAGTCCTGTCAAATGTAAAGTTGTGTGAGTGTATGTCTGTTTCTAGATGAATGTGTTTGAGGCCATTCACACTCATTACACTTCCCATTGCCCTACTTTAGCATTCCTTCTGATGTCAGTCACCCTGAAATAACCCTTTGGGTATCTTGCAGTTCTATAAACTCCATGGTGCTTCTGATAGTGTAGCAAACTAGTTAGGTACGAGTTCTAATCCCCATCTTGGCAACTGTGAAAATGCATGTATTTGTTTGAGCGAGTGTGTGTGTCTTTGTAAAGACATTATTTTGAGGCCATTCACATTCACTACACTTCCCTTACTCCTCCGTTATCACTGCTGCTGATGACACTCGCCTTCAAAGATACCTTTGGACAGCTCTCCACCATACAAGCTCTGTGGTGCTTGCGATAACTGTGTAATACTATAGTGTAACAAACTAATTAGGTAGGAGTTTTAGTCCCGGTCCTGGCAGCTGTGAAAATGTGTGTGTCTTTGTGATAAAGTGTGTGTGTCTTTGTAGAGATATGATTTTGTGGCCAGTCACACTCACTACACTTCCCTTACCCCTCCTTTCACACTGCTGCTGATGTCACTCACCTTCAAAGATACCTTTGGGAAGCTTCCGCTTGCGATAACTGCCTAATACTATAGTGTAGTAAACAAGTTAGGTAGGAGTTCTAATCTCAGTCTTGGCAACTGTGAAATGTGTGTGTTTGAATGAGAGAGCTTGTGTCTTTGTACAGACCTGATTTTGTGGACAATCACACTCACCACACTTCCCTTACCCCTCCTTTAGCACTGCTGTTGACGTCACACCTTCAAAGATATCTTTGGACAGTTCCCCAACATATAAGATCTGTGGTGCTCATGATAACCATGTGATACTGTAATGCAAAACATTATGTAGTTGTGAGTTCTCATCTCAGTACCGGCAATTATCAATGTGTGTCTGTTTGTGTGAGTGTGTGTGTGTGCATATCTGTAGGTTGAGCTGTTATGTGTCCATACTCAGCCAATACATTTCAAAGTGTAATACTTTACAATGGCTGCTGATGTCACTCACCTTAGAGGTATGTTTGGACACTGTTCTACATATAAGCTGTGTGGCTCATGTGATAAATATGTAGTAATGTAATAGCAATAACTACATAAGTAGGAGTTTGAATCTCATTCCTAGCAAGTGTTTGTGTTGGTGTGTATATATATATATATATATATATATATATATATATATATATATATATATATATATATGTATATACATATATATATATATATATCTATATATATATATATATATATATATATATATATATATATATCAAATATATATATATAAACTATATATATATATATATATATAAATATATCTATCTATCTATCTATCTATATATATATATATATATATATATATATATATTTAGATATGTGTTCATACCTTAAAGATTTTGGCCCCATTTACACCCAGTATACTTCTCTGTGCACAACTTTAGTAATCCTGCAGATATCATTCCCCTTAAAAGTACCTGTTGGCAACCCTAAACCATGTAACGTCAGTGGTGCATGTGGTAAATACATAACATAAAGGTCTGAAAACATAGTTAGATAGAGGTTTGAACCTCACTCCTGGCAAATGTAAATGTGTGTAGGGTCAAATAGTTTATGAAATCTCTCAGCCACTACATCACCCAATGCCAGTATTTACAAGGGCTGGTGATGTTCCTCACCTTAGAAGTACCTTGGGAAAGCATCTGTCCTATAAGCTCTGTCATGCATGTGATAAATTGGTAATGCTGTGGTAGTAATACATAGGTAGGGGTTCATAACTCAGTACTGGCAAGTGCGTGTGTGATCAATATCCTGTCTTGGTGTGACTGTGTAATAACAGGATCCATTGGCTGTGGGTTTTGCCAAATTATTATATTGAGGACCTAGTATATGTCCCAATGTCCACATTACAAGCCCAACAGTTGTCAAACGCTATAGAGGTTGGTGTAGGCAATCCACAGCTCTAACTATGTAGTGCCATGTGCAATGACTATGTGACAGTATGGATTAGTAGCATTCCCAATCCATGTAATGTTGACATCACGCCCAAAGGCCACTTGACACCACGACTGTTATCAGAACCCTGGACATTACATGAATGCCAAGTGATGTGCTACCATTACCTTTGGGAACACCATGGCTCATATGAAGTAATACAGTGGTGGTAGTCCACTGAACAGTGACATTATTATAACAGAATGGGGAACACAGGTTGACAGTCAGCTGCCTGTTGACCACAACAGTGCCACTGACATCAGAAAGTACTTTGATGTGTTACATCTTCTGACTGATTGTGTGCTATCCAGCAGGTAAAAGGACAGGGCACCCTGTTCCATCCCCTCAGTAGCCCAATCAATGTGTACAGTAGCCCTTTTGCCATGTTCCCCACTGGACACCTGCAACAACTGTAGAGTCTGCAAACATACCCCACAAAGGGAATACCATGCCTTATGCACATGCCCTGTATGGACAGACTCCAGTAACTCAATGACTCCCCGTATCATGCTGTCTATGTAGGTGCAATAACTACCTCAGTTACACAGCCGTGTTTCACCAAACTAGGTAAGGAATGCTACTTCTGAAGATACAAATCTGTCCACACAACATGCCTCAGAGACCCCAAGCCCACTTTCATACTTTAAAGAACATGCATGTTGGGCATGTGCACAACCTGGACACTGTCCATGTTATGGAATATAAATCACATACATGTGAAGCAGTGTACATCACTGGCCACCCACAATAGAAATCTGGATGAGTGGATGGGGAATACAATACCCACCCCTGGGGACCACTCCTGTGACTATACACCTGAGCCACAGTGGGGACTATTGTCATGTAGCCTGATGTCAGGGTATTCCCTTGGGATAGCCTTGTAGAGCCTTCAGGTCTTTTCACCTACTACACACCTAAGAAGCAATAAACCTATGGATCTCAGTACTGGCAAGTGTGTATGTGTATGTGTGTGAATTGTAATCGCAGTGTGTTTGGTTGATGAATATCCACTGTGTCTGTGGGTATTAGCAATCGGAGGTGTGTCAAAACCACAACAAGTATCATTCTCCACTCTACAACAGCTGTTGTAAATCAACATATACCTATGTACAACCCTCAGCCGTATAATCTGTGAGGCATATGCAATCACTGTGTTACAGACCAGAGAATAACATGCAGATACAGCTGTACCCTGCCTAAGACATGGTGGATGTGTTACCACACCGCCATACCCCTTGGTCTTGCTGCAGTGCCACATCCTGGTGACACACAGATGCCTAAAACAGAAACAGGATACAGCATGTGAGAACACATTCACTCAGCACTTCACGTGTGGGGGGAGAGAGGGATAAAACTGACAGTGAATGCATTGCCAAGACTGTGCACAATATCTGTTGTCTCAGGATAGGTATTAGCATTATTCAGTAACTCACAGCACTTGTGTTTAATGCTGTGGAGGTTGTTGATGTAGCTATCAAAGGCTGTTGTGATTGTCATCAGTGTCTGCTGCATATTTGCCATCATAGATGCCTGTTGAGGATTCCATGAGGGATCCAAGGTTGTGTTTGAGGCTAATAAGGGAGTTTAACAGTCATGGGACACCACCTTTCTCTGCAACAGTGTCCTCTTTCTGTTGTACACTTTATTAATGTCATGGAACTATCACATTTTCTCCCAGTATTTGGAGAACAATGTCTGGATTCTGTTGGCTCTGGCCAGTACCATGCATTCATGTACCTGTTTGTACAGTGCATATGTGTATGATTCCACAGTCATGCAGCTATTTCCCATTGCCATGGGTGCAGTGAAGTCATCCACCCCTGTTTTCATGCCTGCAAATTCAGCTAAGGAGAGGTTTTTCAAGGTGGTTACCTGCATGGTGGGTGCATCTATCATGTTGAGTTCCATGTTAATTACAGCCTGTGTGGATCCCACCATGCATGGATTGACAACTGTGGGTGAGCAACAGTCCCATACTTAGGTAGTCAATACAGGTCAATGTTGTTGCATCCTCTACAGTATGAGTATGTTCAGTATGAGATGGTCCAGGGCATTGGAAATGATGAATTGCAGAAATGTTGGGCCACTGTACTGGTGCTTGCATACTTTCCCCAGGTGATGGAGAGGTAGGTGAAGTCTCATACTATGTCAGTGTTGGGGTGGGCCATCAGAGATAGCAGGGTGCTGAGGAATGTGCATTGACAGTCTAGGGACATAGATGTGGACCCATTGCAGGCTATTGTCTGGATTGCACTATTACCCCAAGGCAGTTGTACTGGAAGTATATCCAATGCAATATTCTGGGATACTAGTCTGGAGGAGTTCATAGCCATAATGAATATGGAGACAACACCACCTGTGGAGGTGTGGTATGGTCCATGTTTGGGGGCTGAGAGCTGTGGAATGTATCATAGCCTGATACTGCAGGGATGCTGTCTCCTGCTGTGAACCACCTCTCCATTACAGCAGACCTGTGTTCTCCATTCCAATGAGTGCTTTGAGTGACTGCATCCTGACAGTTAGATGTCTACTGTTGAGCAGTATGACCCTCAGATTGCATACAGATCTAGCTGTTATGGTGGTAATTATATTAGGAACTCTGCCTAATAAGGTATCATAGAGGTGGCAAGACACTTAGCCAGTACCTGAAAACCCAGTGCTGACAGATGTAGGACATCTTTGGCAAGTCATTGGGTTCTGTCAATCATGTCATCCCAAGCAGAGAGGTACTGGATCCCCTGAGAATGACACAAAACAGTTAAGCCAGTGTTGCAGTTAATCATCTCTTGATAGTACCACAGCATCAGTCTGGGTGATTGGGGTACACTGCTCAGGGCTACTGTCACAACTGCCTGGGCCACATAATCAGAGGGTTCAGACATGTCTCTTGTCATGTAGTCCATAGAGGTGTGTCTCAAGTCATTCACACCCACATGGATACAGAGTGATACTCTTAGTTGATGTGGACTGCCATGACTGGCTGTGTCATGTGTTGGATGTTGGCATGTGATAGATATTTAGCTGTTACCTGCTCCATATTCAACTTAGTGAGTGAGATATGTGTGTGCCTCAGTATTGAGTTACCCATGCTCACTGTATTGTGCAAGGTGGTTAGCCTTAGAAGCTTAGGTTGAGGGGCACACTGCGTAGGTTAAATATGTGTCCCTTGGCATATGGCATGTCGTGGTGTCTGAGTGGGTGTCTGTCTTGCTGGTCTATGCTGTTTGGGTAAATGTCCATCGAGTGCCTCTGTGAAGGTGAGTGTGTGGCTTTGCACTGTATGTCATGGCTGTCAAAGTGGGTGTCATGGTGAACTATGTGTTCCACATGGTGTGGTGCAGGTGTTGATCTTATCCTTTTGACCTGCTAGTCCAGTCTTTGCTGGAGAGTGCATATGTCCACATTGGGTGGTGTACGGCTAACTCTCACAGGTCTGAGTATTTGGAGTTTAGAGGGGAGGGTTGCCTGTGTACACGAGGCAGCTGCAACAGTGCCTCAGAATGGACAAGTGCACCAAGTTGACGAATGTCTTCAATCATGCCAGGAGGAGTGGACATAACTAGTAAGTACTGGGGCTACTTCTGTGATGAACGAGTACTGCTGACGGCTCCCAGGTGTGCCACACTTCTTGATACAATAACCTGGTGAACTGCCAAGCCATAATGTTACTTGAAGTGCAAGATAGAAAGAACTAGCATGATGTAAGGGTGGAACAGAAGGCAGACTTTCTGTCACCTGTAATAAATTACCTCAGCTGTGCAGTTACCAGCAGCTTTGGCAATGTGAAAGTTTAGGAAGCTCTGTACTGAATGTGGTAACTGTGTAACACTATAGCAGACATAACGAGATAGGCAGGAATTCTAATCCCAGTACTAGCAAGTGAGTGTGTGTGTGTGTGTGTGTGTGTGTGTGTGTGTGTGTGTGTGTGTGTGTGTGTGTGTGCGTGTGTGCGTGTGTGTGTGTGTGTGTGTGTGTGTGTGTGTGCGTGTGTGTGTGTGATTGAATCATGTACTGTCTAGCTTATACCATTTTTGACTTGTGAACTGCCCTTCACACTTCTCCTCACCCCAATCTAGTAGTCCTGTTGATGTCATCCACCTTAGAAGTCCCTTTGGACTAGTGGAACTGTATAAGCTCTGTGGCATGTCTGATAACTGTGTAGCACTATAATAACAATAACTAGATGGGCAAGAAGTCTAATCACCCTACTGGTAACTGTTTGGATATGTGTTTGTATGTGTGTGTGTGTGTTTGTGTGAAAATCATGTAGTGTGTGGGTTACACCATTTTTGACCTGTGTATTAGCCTTTACACTTCCCCTCATTCCAATTTAGTAGTCCTGTTGATGTCATTCACCTTAGAAGTACATTTGGAGATAGTGGAAATGTATAAACTCAGTAGTGTGTCTGATAACTGCATAGCACTATAGTAGAAATACCTAGATAGGCAAAAGTTCTCATCCCAGTGCTGGCAACTGTTTGTGTGTATGAGGATCATATCTTGTGTGGCTTATTCCATTTTGATGTGTGTACCATACATGGCTGGTGATCACCTCCCGCTGTCATTACTTTATATAGTGTGGTAACAGCATCTGCCTCACATGCAGTAGGTTAAACATTTGTACAATCCTCTGTACAGATGTGTCTGGAATATCTACATGTTTGCAACCTATACGTGGTCAGAAGTCATCTGTGTGCCTTAACAATGCCCATGTATGTAATATTATAGCCAAATAGGACACAACTAGTATTCTGACACATATGGCAGCATGAGTATCATACCATATTGAAACATCATGCTGATACGATGTCTGTCACCCTCACAGGTGGCCAACCTTATAGGTGCAATACTTAAGTCCAGATGCTTGGTTTTACAAATGAACTGTTCATGTTATGGGTCACATTAAAGGCTAGAAGTGGTGTGGACTGACATATTGTGGTCATAATTAGGATGTAACAGGAACACCTTGCATCTTAACAGGGGTGTGTACACAATTTATATCCACTGTATACCAATAATGTGTCACACATGTCCCTACCTTAGGCCATTTGTGCACCATTTTGCTGGTCTCTGCCCAGACATCATGGCACTAACAAGTTGTGAGGTATGCTACAGGAATGTTGAATTCACATCAGATAGGCCCCAGTGGTGACCACTGTGATGCAATACAGTTAACCCCAGCACAAGTGAACATGCACAAAAAGCAATATAGTTATTACATAAAGCAATATAGCTGTTACTGATGGTTGTGTGCATGGTAAATTGTATGCCCATCACATACCTGGTGTATTGCCAGGCAACAACAGAACAGTGTCACACTCACCAGCTTCAGGCTGCTGTCCCATATGCAGACCACAGGGTCTAAGGTAGTTGTGAGAGGGAATTATTGTCAGCAGACTCACTTGAGGCCTTGGTACAGGATGGATGCAGCATGTCTGCACATTTACAGTACTAACCCCATTAATACACAACAATAATACACAATGTTCTGTCCTCATCATAGATGTACACCTCTGTGCATTAGAAAACCCCATCCACAACTGCAATCGGACCTGACACATGGATGTAGAAACAATACAGATGCATATATGTCTGATACATTAGTGTACTAGTCCCCGCTGGGCCCTTACCTGCATGCTCCTCATCCAGTGTGTGTGTGTGTGTGTGTGTGTGTGTGTGTGTGTGTGTGTGTGTGTGTGTGTGTGTGTGTGTGTGTGTGTGTGTGTGTGTGCAACCCACCTCCACAATGCTTTCCTCAGCTTCATGGCTTGTGCATTGGGCGGGTGCTCCAAGGTTGGCGAGGAGCTCTTCAGTGGGTGTCAGCGGGGGCTGGACGGCTGGGCCTCCACCTGTGTCTAACCAGTCCCTTGCTACAGCAGCAGCCCATTGACAGGCATGGTGGATGAAGTCTGTGGCCTGATGATCAAAAGTTCTGCTGTGCAGGCCAGGATCATTTATCCTATGGACCAGACTGCTCCACAGGGTGGTCCTCTCCTGCACATCTTCTGCTCTCCATCCAAGTAACAGGGCATAATGTTCTATCACATTTTGGGTTATGATGTCAGTTTCGCCAACAGAGGATGCTGGCAGGCGAGCCCTCTGCATGTTACCTGGAAGTCATAAACAGGAAAAAGGTCACAAGACCTCATAAGGTTGTCAAATTGCACATCAACAGTGAATATTACTTGAAAATAATCCACACTACATCATAACCCTCCAAGCTATCATGGCTATAGCAGCTTCCATTACACTCCTGGCTCAGAGCTATCTTATTCCCCCCAATGTTGGACACTTGATTGCATAATTCTCTGTTCTCCTTTCATTTCTGTGTAGTGGGTTGACAGTGGCCATCTTCCATGTGGCTGGTGAGTGGATGGTGGCAGGTCTGTGTTTGACTGTGGTGTGTAACAGAGGTGCGAGCACATGCCTAAGTTCATGTAGAAGGCAGACAGTGATGTTATTATGCCCCATGGAGATATGCTGTTGTTGCCATCAGTAGGCAATATGTACATGCTCACCATTGCTGAGGGGAGGAGTGTGGTTGATGTGAATATCACCCTGTACAATGGAGGTGGACAAGGTGGCAATGTTCCCACCTAACTTGTCTGATGCAGGTTGCCTATATCCATGACATGTGTGTATGAGGTGTTCTTTACCCCCAGTACAGGGTGAATTGTGTTGTTTCCTCTGAGACTGACAAAATATGTGGAAACATGGTTGCAATTGTCCTTGGTGGTGTGAATATGCTGATTTGTAGTCATAGTCAGCCTTACAAGAAGTCACCTATGAACTTACATGTTTGCTTAGCTAGAGGTGGACTTGCTTCCAAGTTGTTGCCTGCAACATATGTGTCCCTGTACAGCCAATATAGCAACCTATTATGTGGTTTATGTTTTGCTGCTGTCCACCAAAGGGGATTACTCTACCTTGGTGGAGGGTGGTTATACAGGTCAGATGCTGCTGTTTATTTTGTTGCTAGACAGAAAAAGGACTGTTGGATACCGAGTGATTAAGGCAGTTTTGAGCAGCTTTAAGCATGTTTGTGCAGGTCTGTTCGATGTTAAGCGGTTATAACATACGATTAAATGAATAGGCACTTACACAGTGTAGGCTTCACTTACCAGTGCACAAATCTGCTTAGCTTTTACATTTAAGCAATGCTGAAACCTAAGCATAGCTCAGCCCTTGTATCCAGTGATCACATTCCAGTCTGATTAAATAGCTGAGTAATGTCATATTTAATAAGTGTATTTAATTTCCTGTACATAACATGCTTATATGTGCTGTCATTACAGTAGCAAGGAGTGTAACTATACTGTATGGGACACCTGGGTATTGTTAGAAAAATATGTATTAGTGTATGTACTAGTAATATGCTTAGTGTATTTAAGGCCTGAAAAGGGTTATCACATGTATCCTATTTCACACTGCATAAACCTGCACAACCTGCAGAAGCTCTCCAATCTTGTATTGTCATGAAAATATACTGTTATAATCTTTGCTTATGCTCTGAAATTTACAGGAAGCAGATAATTGCTGCTTGTGTCAGGAAAATAATAAATAGATGTATCACTTGTATTAATGTTATGAGATTTAGACAAGGAGTTCCGCTTATGCTGTGTGAAAATACACAGCTGCAGAAGCTATTGATAATAAGAACAAAGACTGCTTGAAAATATGAACTGCAATCAGCATTAACTTGTGTCTAAGCTAGAAAAGTACCTTGAAATGTAACACATGTATTAGAACTACACAATAGAAGCTAGTAGCGGGCTAAAGCCCCCAAGGTCAGGTTGTTTTTCTCAAATGTTTTTCATAAATCCAGTCATGTCAGCAGTAAATCTGAGTAACATCTGCTGTAGAACAATACAGAAAGTTGTGTTTAATTACGTCAACTATAGAAAGCAATGTTTTGTAGAACAGTATAAGAATATCGTACTTCCTGTTAGTAGTTAGGCAAAATCCTGTATTTGCATGTTTTTGTCTCCTTGCAGCAAGTAATTAAATGCCATATCTGAACCTTGCGTGAATTGGTCTTTGAAGTGTTTTCGTTTGACAGATTGGTCCTTCGGACCGGAAACCCTCACTTCGCCTCAGATCAGATGGGCCAGGTGACTTGAAACCGTACGTGGAAGAAACCACATCGGTTCTTCTTATTTGAAAAGCCCTCCGACTGAATTGTCATACAAAAGAGGCCAGCCACTTTCTGATCTGCGACTGAAGGATGGGTTTTCACGAACCAGGTGATCAATCACGAAGGCTCAGGTAAGATGAATCTACTTTTTTCTGTTTTAGATCAGGGACTAGATTTGTATTGTTTTTGTCAAGACTGTATTTTTACAAATCAGGGACAGAAAAGATTACTGTCTTGTCATAGATCAGGGAAAACAGAATAGGTAGGCAGTCATTCTGAACAGACTATAACAAAATCCATGGTACCGCATTAAAAATAAGAGAGGTTATGTAACGATTAAAAGGGTAGAACAAAATTGGTAATAATTGCACAAAAAGACCCCAAAATCCGCCGTTAACCGAAGACGCAAAATACATGCAGTCGCAGCGTGCTGATAATATTAAATACTATTCAAAATGGGTTAATAAATATGAATTTGACGGCAAATTAGAAAAATCCTCGCTTGTCAAACTTGTCAATCAGCTCAAAACCGATTCCAAAGGTCGGGTAAAAAAGCAACGCCAATTAGGAATTCCTCAGGCACACAGGTGGATTGAGGAAGTAAACTGTAGGGAACAAAAAAGCAATAATTCAAAAGCAATGTTTTTAGATAAGGAGGACAATAATTTAGTAATAGCATCAGCCCCTCTGCCTCCCTTACCAGAATATGAAGTAAGTGAACAGGTTAGTCCACCCCCACTATATCCTGCTGTCACTGAAAATAGAGACATTACAAAAGCAAAACCGTTTATTAGAGATCCCATCGAGACCAGATCTCGAACATGGGCAGGTAACTCAAAAGGAGACATTGAGTTATATCAAATGGTTAAGAATTCATGATCTATGAGTGAAGAAGAAATATGCCCACTCATAGAAGTACCTAATCCTCAGGCAGGACAAGATGGTCAGGACCCAACTATTCTAGTGTATAGACCCTGGACTCCGGAAGATATCCGGAAAGCCACTGAGGGAATTCCCCATCCAAAAAA